>NC_133180.1:76365000-76385000 GCF_049306965.1 Danio rerio | reverse complement strand
CGCGCCAGCGGTCCGCCTCAGAACGCCTTCCTTTATAGACCAGAACGCCTATGTGCGCACAAATGAGCGCTAATGCATTTGCTATTTAAACAGCGTAGCGCAACACCTCAAAACCACTCTTGCGCCAAGCTGAAACTACCAAAAGACTATTGCGCTGCGTCTTGCGCCACACTGCGCCGGGTGTATGATAGGGCCCTAAGAGTATCTATTCTTTCATCTATCTAACATAAAATAAGATATTTTGAAGAATGCATTTACATGGTAACCATTAATTTCAATATTAGGGAAAAGATAATACTTTGGAAGCCAATGTCTTCCCCTTTAAAACAAGGTTATTATAGTTAACGAAAACGAAAGAAAAAACTGAAAAAATAAAATTTTAAATAATTAACGTTAACCCTTAAAGACCTAGAGGTATTGTGTGGGCACCAAATGGGCCTATATACGTTTTTTTTTTTTTATTATTTATTTTATTTATTTTTTTAAAGCAGTTTAATTGTTATTTTAGCAGTCAGCCTCAAGTGTCATATATTATTTTAAACAGGAGAACCTGAAGCTTCAATCTGTATCATTTAAAGGTCCAGTCTAAAATATTTTTTTGGTCCAAAAACATATGAACAGACAGAAAATGTTCCAGAATTTTAATAAAAACGTTTTTTTAAAAAGTGGCATTTTCTAGTTATCACAAACAAAACCTCATGAAGTTTTTTTTTTTTGTCTTTAGAAATACGCTATGCTGATTTATGCTTTCAAAATAAATTTTGTCTTCATCCACCTTTCCCTGAGCAAGTTATAGCAATTTATTTCAATGTTATTCTAAGGCGTTTTTCAGTGGGAAGAAACTAGCGCATTTATTTACTGACAGTGTATTTGCCCAAAAGTTCTGGGATGAACTAAACAGAAGGACTGTTACACAATAACAGAACACTGAAGCAAGTTTGACCAAATAATATATTTTCAGTTATCATAAACAGCAGCACTTACAATGAACAAATAAAAAATAAGAAAATAATAAATAATGCGTCAAAGTCCAAATAAACATGGTGCAAATCCTCAGTAAAAAAAATTGATGTAAATATTTACAATACTATAACTAGTTACATAACTAAACTAGATTCAATATGGACCATCCTTAGCTTTTATGTGCCAGCATGGACATGGTGTTGACCCTGCTGCTTCTGTACAGCCTATTTCTCATTCCGGGTTGTTCAAATAGCTGATTGCTGGTCCACAAAGCAAAACTTATGCTTATTGGTTGAGAGAGAGCGAGTTTGAACCAATCTGGGCATGGAGAAGGGACAATGCATCAATGCATCATGTCTGGTTCGTCCAGAGACACAAGCCACGAGCGTTCCTTTATAAAATCAGCGTTGTCAAAATGTGGTGACGTAACCACAATGATTCTGGAGCCTCCGAAGGTCCGGGTAATGTAATGTTATACAGCGATGGAAAGCTGAGACTTTCTTCTTTATGCCAATCTTTGAATTGTACGGATCGGATTAGCAAGTCAAAAGTTATTAAACATTTCAGAACAATACTTATTTTTAGCTGCGGGCGGCTGTTTTGGTCTTTAAGGGTTAAGAGTTCTCTATAGACCTTTTTCATGGCTGCTGCATGGAGGGCGCCATAACGACCACCGTCTTTCGGTAGAGTGCTAAAAACTTCCGTTTACAGCGTGTACAACTGGTAATTTGCGCTCCGACAATGGGTTTCAAGGACGTTTGTAATGGATAACAGAGTGTTTTTGTGTCACACAACTTAGAAATGTGTCTGTTAAAGCCGTTATAATCGGTCACATGTGGTTCAAGCGCATCAGA
This sequence comes from Danio rerio, assembly GCF_049306965.1. Classification (NCBI taxonomy): domain Eukaryota; kingdom Metazoa; phylum Chordata; class Actinopteri; order Cypriniformes; family Danionidae; genus Danio; species Danio rerio. The sequence continues at coordinate 76,383,183 of NC_133180.1, read as the reverse complement.
AATACGAGAAAAACGTTCTCCTAGTTCACGTGTCTGCCGTCAGAAATACACGCGCACACACACGCACAGAGAGAGAGAGAGAGAGCAAACCAGATTAGTGGCATGAAACTTAACAGGTATGAAAGTCGAGCAATTTACACAAATGAGCAATAAAAGTCTGTTATTGATCCTCTGCTGGCTGATTTGCTGTTCATTCTTATCGCGAGCCGTTTGTGTTTTATTTCTAAGGGTGTCACGATCCTCCAAATCCTCGATTCGATTACATTTTCGATTCTAAAGGCACGATTCGATTCGATTTTCGATTATGAATAATTAATTAATTAATGACCAATTAATTATTTGTAGCCTACCGTTTAAACTACCTGACCTGCATGGTCTTTGTTTTACCCATAAACAAATCATACAGTAAATGAATAAAGGCAAGATACACACATAATTACCACCTGTCAATCACTTTTCTGTGGGACTCGTGAATAGGCAGTGATCTGTGTCGTTATAATGGCGTCGGTAAAAAAGACGCACAGCCAACAGGAACCAGCCAACAGTATCTGAGGTGTTCGCTAAAACGACGAAGTACAAGTGAGTGAAAGATTGAAGCAGTCCTCTGACTGCCTGGACCTGCTGTCTCGAGCGCATGGCTGTGTGTGCGTCTGTGTCTGTGTGGTCACGTGATGTGCATTTTCAGAGGTAGGGAGGAAGGAGGGCTGCTCAGAAATGCTACACGCCAGTGTGGATGTCAAATCGTTGTCGTTCTAAAATGCCATTTAAACACAAAGACAGTGTAAACAGGGCCTGAGTGTGTACTTTTCGCGAGCGGATTTGCAACGGGGGCGGGCGGAGAATCGCGATGCCGGTGTTGTCTATCGGACGAACCGTACGTAATACGTACATAGCAGAGCTTGCAAAACTGTGGTGTTTTTTTTGTCGACAACACGAACGCTGTCAACATAACTCACTGGAAATCCAAAATGCTTCCACACCGGCGACTTCATTGAAAGAGGAGAGGGTTTAAGCTCTGTTGACGGGTCTCCTGCGTCTGCCGTTTAACAAGCACTTCAACAAGCCTGTTTTTTTTCCCGCTTGGCAAGCCAAGCTGACGTGACATGGGGGCGTAGCAGCATCGACGATTCTATTTTTGGATTCGATAATCGAAATTGAGCATAAATTTCGATCGATTTCGAACACCCCTATTTATTTCATGTGTTGTTTTCACCACGGTTTGTGTTTTTCTGTCATTTCGAGATGACACTAGCCTATATTTTCACTTTGTCACAGTTATTAAATCAGTGTGTCAGTGGCACAGTACAGGATACGTGTGTGTGTCAAACATTTTGGTGAACTACATTTGTTTGGGCTGGTTATATATTTGAAACAAAGAGAAAACGTTGACTTTAGCGATGACGAGGCTTCATTTAAACTGCAGAAGATGCCGTCTGACAACGAGGGGAAAACGCCTCACAGCAGCTGTTTTCCATCCTATTAGATGGCATTTCTTTAAATGATCAGTCCAGGAGATGCTGCTGATGGACAACAGGATTAGTTCAAAGTGGATAAAAGCAGGTAACAGATTAAAACTATTGTTTCAAAGCTGTCCATACATGACTGTTTACACGCATCAGCTGCCGACCGCAAGTTCTTTGCATTCTCCTTGCGCATACACGCAAAGCATAATGGGTAATTTTGCGTTCCAAGAAAAAGGTCTATATAAAACACTCTCTCTCATTATTCTAGCACTTAATTCTCTAAGCACTAACATTGCCTTTGTGTAATCAGCACTTGTTGTGTGTATTGCCTCCTCAGTTGTAAGTCAGCTTACTTTGGACAAATGCATCTGCTAAATGACTAAACATAAATGTAAAATGTCTCTTACCTTAAATGAGAAGTGGGATTGAAGCAGGTTTTGGTCACATCGGTTACGCTGGAGTTGCAGCAATCTCCGTTATCGTAATTGTAGTTCTCACAGTTGCACTCCGGATCGCAGACGCCATTTCCTTGTTTGCGCTCAGGACATTCAGTCCTGTGTTTTTCAGGCCTGGGTTTGCAGAATCCCGCGTCAAATCCAGTAAGCGTGTGATTGCATTCAGGATCGCAATCGTCATCGCCAACCTTGCTTATATCACAGTTGGCGAGCACCAGCCGGTTGTACAAGGAGGAATTGCTGACGTTGTGTACGGTCAACTCCCAGCTGATGTTGTACATGCTGAAGGCTTCGTTCAGATGCTGATGCTGCAGGTGAATTTGTTGATCCGTGACCGTAGGTTTCCGTTGAAAGTCGTCAAACACGTTCACGACGCGATAACGGACGGTTTTGGGTTGGCGAAAGCTCCAGAAGTGATTATAGTTGCGCACCACTTCAGTGTTATCGCACACTGTTTGTCCGCAAGCTGGAGGCTCCAGAGTGGTGTCTAAAGAGCCTAGTCCAGCACGGGGACCATCATCGGGAATTGGGAAGCTTCCGTCTTTTACTGCGAGCCATTTGCGCGCTGGATGTTCGAAGGTTTCCCGGATCACCAAATCCACCAGGTCCTCAGGGTCCTCCCGTCCATGCATGTCCCTCATGATCTGCCTTTGGGACAAGGCCTGTCGCCACAAACCCAAACGTTCCACGGAGCCTCGGTAGTTGTGGTTCAAGGCATTTCCACCCACCATCAGCACCTTGGGTTTAAGATCAGATCAATTGATTATGTTTATCTGTTTACTTGAAGTTGCATACAGCAGTGTTTCTAAATCCTGACCCATCTGCATATTTCGCATGTCCTTATTTAATACAGCTGATTTAAATAAATAGCCTATTAGAAGAGCCCCGTGCATGGACTGGCACATATTCTGGCAGTGTGCATTGTTTCTTAGTCCATTGTCCTTCATTCCTCTCTACCTGAGCACCAGAATCCTTTATTTCACTTCGGTTATTCATAAATTCTTATTTAAAGTCTTATACTTTTGTTATTTTTAAGTTTTTTTTCACCTTTATTATGACAGGACAGTAGAGAGTTCAGATAGGAAATCATTGGGAGCAGAGAGAGGGGAAGGATCGGCGAAGGACCTCGAGCGGGGAATCGAACTCGGGTCTCCGTGAGCACATTGGTGCTATACAGTTGAAGTCAGAATTATTAGCCCCCCTGAATTTTTAGACCGCTTGTTTATTTTTACGGAGAGCAAATTTTTTCAGCTCATTTCTAAACATAATAGTTTTAATAACTCATCTCTAATAGCTGATTTATTTTATCTTTGCCATGATGACTGTAAATAATATTAGACTAGATATTCTTCAAGACACTTCTCTACAGCTTAAAGTGACATTTAAAGGCTTAACCAGGTTAATTAGGTTAACTAGGCAGGTTAGGGTAATTAGGCAAGTTATTGTATAACGGTGGTTTGTTCTGTAGATTATCGAGAAAAAATATAGCTTAAAGGGGCTAATAATATTGTCCCTAAAATTGTGTTTAAAAAATTCAAAACTGCTTTTATTCTAGCCGAAATAAAACAAACAAGACTTTCTCCAGAAGAAAAAATATTATCAGACATACTGTGAAAATTTCCTTACTCTGTTAAACATCTTTTGGAAAATATTTTAAAAAGTAGAAAAAATTTGAAGGGGGCTAATAATTCAACTGTATTTCAGCGCGCAGTACCACTAGGCGTCGACACGACGCAGTTTATGAACGTTCGTTGGAGCAACAGATTTGGGAAAACGGCAAATCAACAAACTATGTTCGTAACGACAGAACTTGCAACCTTAGTTGGCTCGATGGTTTTGGGAAACACACCCCAGAGCAGTGGGGCACGAAGACCAGGATTGAGAAACAATGACATACAACACTGTCTTTTTTAATCAAATACTTTATCTTGTAGTCATCTATTAAAGTGACAGTTCACCAGAAATTTGCATTAGCATGAACACACAGCACTTGTTCCACCTCGCTAGTTAAAATTGCTTATTTCTCTAAATTTGAACATTTTAATGTCACTATTTATGATTAAACCTTACATACTGTGCATTTAATCAGTGAAACAACTGACTTATTAGTCAAGTAATCATTTTATTAATCATAAGAGCTGTTCATTGCTGTCCTGTCTATAAATATCTGACAATCCTGATAGTATATTCCTCACATAAGTACCGTAAGTATGGAAATATTATGCAATGTCAACATTTCCGAGTTCATTTAAATGTACGGAACTTTTCACTGAAGCATTGATTTGAATTTGTTTATCAACATGGGAGATACCACTTTAAAAAATAACCCTGATTTAGCTGTCCTCCTATAGTATAGTCTTCCAGTAAATGCAACAAGCTATGCGAGTTATCCTTGGCCGGGTGGACTTTCCGCAGTGTAAACACTGTGGTGCTATCAATAAAACTTTTGGAACACATTCGCCGGCTCAACATACAGCACTTTCGCATTGTTGGCTCAACATATGGCATCAGTTCAGCAACATAGGCTCACGAGGAAAAATGTGCCTCCACATGCACTTTCAGCAAAACCTCAAAAGCATACCTACAGATGCCAGATTAAAAAAACATGCGCAGGTATTTACATGGTACAGCATGGCACTTGAGATGAGTGCTCGGGTAGACTTGTGAAACAAGAGTCGTGGCAATAGAGCTCCAAATCATATGGAAGCACACTAAAATGTCATGTTTGCTTCAGCAAATGCATTTTTGTTAAGGAGGCCACACTCAAAAAAACTATATTTTTAAGTGCTTCTAAACATGTGTGCATTTCTTTCTTCTGCTTAACAGCAAAGAAGATACTCTGAAGAATGTTTAAGGGGAAAAGCAGTCACTGACATCCATAGCAGGAACAAAAAAACTTCACAATATCTGTTCAACAGAAGAAAGAAGGTCAGGTTTGGAATAAGTGGAGGTTGAATAAATAATGACGGATGTTTTTTTGAAGGAAGGGGGGGGTGTGGGGGGTGGATTATCCCTTGACCCCAATTGGTTAGGTTTATTAACAATTATTATTTACTAGACATTTCATTTCCAAATAGCTTGCAATATGGACACATTCATTCATTCATACATTTCCTTTTCAGTCTAGTCCATTTATTAATCAGGGGTCGCCACAGTGGAATGAACCGCCAACTTATCAGCACATGTTTTACGCAGTGGATAAGAGGTCTGCCGCAGGACCCGAGCAGATTTCGTACGGCGTGGAAATAAATCTCCGAATTAATCGCGGGAGCGGTCAGTAGCTGGTTTAATTTTGAACGAGAGCAGGCGGTCTAACAATATCGCTCCCGACTCCCGAGCGAGCGAGCACGCGTATGTATGTGTGTGTGTGTGTGAATGAGACAGCGTAATGCTGCGTTTAGCTTGTTTGTTGCTGTTTATATGTGCGTGTGTGTGTGTGTGTGTGTGTGTGTGTGTGTGTGTGTGTGTGTGTGTGTGTGTGTGTGTGTGTGTGTGTGCGAATGAGAGAGCTCTGTGCTGTCTGTTTGTGTGTGTGTGTGTGTGTGTGTGTTTGTTTATACAGACAGCTTGTTATAGGCTGTCCGGACTCTGTAGAGCTGGGTGGTTTTCGGTTTTGTTCTCCCACCGTATGTTAGTGGGAACAGGTGCGGCAGATAGAAAATGGGGCGGGGCGGGCAGCGGGACAACAAATGCTGAATATAAGCGGAAGCGGTTGGGTTCAGGCTAAAACCTGGCGGAAGCGGACGGGAGCGGGATTCAAAATTTAGTCCCGTGCAGATCTCTACAGTGGATGCTCTTCTTGCCACAACCCAACAGCCACACACTCTTGAACACACTCACATGCACTACGGCCAATTTAGTTTACCCAATTCCCCTAAAGCTTATGTGTTTGGATTGTTGGGGAAACCGGAGCACCCGGAGGAAACTCACGCCAACACTTGGAGAACATGCAAACTCCACACAGAAATGCCAACTGACCCAGCCGGGGCTCGAACCAGCAACCTTCTTGCTAACTTTTTGCTTATTTTCTAACTCTTGCTTTAAAACCTGACTTCTAGTTGATCATTTGGAAAAGTGTTGAAGGTGGATTTCTCTGATGAATCATCTGTTGAACTGCATCCCAATCATCACCAATACTGCAGAAGAACTACTGGAACCAGCATGGAGCCAAGATTCTTACAGATATCAGTCAAGTTTGGTGAAGGAAAAATCATGGTTTGGGGTTACATTCAGTATTGGGGCGTGCGAGAGATCTGCAGAGTGGATGATCAACATCAACAGCCTGAGGCATCAAGACATTTGTGCTGCCCATTACATTACAAACCACAGGAGAGGGACAATTCTTCAGCAGGATAGCGCTCAACATACTTCAGCCTCCACATCAAAGCTCCTAAAAGCAAAGAAGGTGCAGGATTGGCCAGTCCAGTCACCAGACATGAACATTATTGAGCATGTCTGGGGTAAGATGAAGGAGGAGGTGTTGAAGATGAATCCAAAGGATCTTGATGAACTCTGGGAGTCCTGCTGAAGGCTTTCTCTGCCATTCCAGATGACTTTATTAATCAGTGATTTGAGTCATGTCAGAGATGTATGGATGCAGTCCTCCAAGCTCATGATGGAGTCAGACACAATATTCATTCTGTCTCCACTGCAGCAGGACTTTATATTCTATACTGGACATTATTTCTGTTCAGTGACCAGACTTTAGTCTAAGCAGAGTCAGACCTTACTGTCCTAATCAAACCATTCAAAATCAAGACATCATCATATTTTATTATGCTCAAAGAAGCGTAATCTAGAGGCCTTTAATATAAGCCACTTCTGATACCAAATGATCAACTAGAAGTCAAGTTATTATGTGTCGTTCCTAAATCTTGGATAGACGACAAGACTTTTGTCAGGTAGTGTACACACTCAAGCATCACTACTAACAAAAATACAATATAAATTTGATAGTGTGTCAATTTCTTGAAAGATACGGTGTAAAATGTGCTAAAAGAATGAAACTCACCTTACACTTTTTAGTGAGTGGGCTGAAGACATCACCTGACTGCTCCCTGCTGACCGCTGTCTGAGCGCCGTTGATGTATAACTTCATGAAGAGGCCGTTGTAGGTGACGGCCACGTGAACCCAATGATTGGGCAGATATCGGGCGTTGGAGTGAATGGAGGCAACTTTATGAGCTCGATCCGTTTTCAGGGAGAAGAAGAAACGCGGGTCGCGGTTTCCCTGTTCACTCACGGATTTAATTCCCAAGAGCCATCCACGATCACTAGAGGCGTAGAAGCATTTGTCGAAGAGACCTGTAAGTGGGAAAGTACAATAATAAATACAGTTGAAGTCAGAATTATATATCACCATATTTCTGTTTAACAGACAGAACATTTCCTCAACACATTTCTAAACATTATAACTCATTTCTAATAACTGATTTCTTTTATCTTCGCCACGATGACAGCACATGATGTTCGACTAGATGTTTTTCGAGATTAGGGCTGCAGAAAATTGACAACGATGACCAGTGGCGTAACAAGGGGGTATGCAGTATATGCGGCGCATAGGGGCGCCACACATGGGGGGGCGCCGTTGTGCCAAAACTATTTTTAAAATTATCCTCATTAAAAGTTTCAAATAATAAAAATAAATAAATATGTTTTGTTAAAAAACATTATTTTGCATTTTAAACGAATATAATATTGTTATTGTTTAATTTAAAATCATTTAACACAATAACATGCAGTCCCACAGCCGAAAGTGTTCATGTAGATGTAACTGTTTAGATTTGTTTTTATTTTTATCAAAATAAACTGTCAAATCATACATAATGTCAAAAGTTATAAGATTAATCTGAAAATTTGTCTTCATTTATTATTAATTAATTAATATAAAATAAGAGGGATCACACAAAGTTTGAACCCGCATACCCCTCAGTAAATGTGTAGTTGCGCCCCTGACGATGACCTCAGGTGAACCTCATGTGCTCTATTGAGTGTTAAATGCTAACAATGTGGGTTTAAATGCCATTTTAGGGTGCTTTCACATGTGTAGTTCGCTTCATTTGGTCCGGACCAAGGGTAATAAATAGGGATGTAACGGTATTGTAAATACCGTCATACCGCAATATTAATTTTTTTTCGATATTACCGAAGTCGCATGATGGGGATGAAAAAGAGCCGGAAAACTCTAAAGCGGGTGTTGTCGCCGCAATCGTACTGAATAGCGGTGTTGTCGCGCGAGTTCTTATCAGCTGTGTTGTCGCGCGCGTACTGAATAGCGGTGTTGTCAGCACACTGTTCAGATTGATGCAGACATGAGACCTCTATCTTACTCATGGTTTGTCCTCTCAAGTGGGGGAAAGACAATGCACAACGTTACCCACTGCTGTCAACCTGGGCCAAGCCATCTCTCTCTTGTCCCAGAAACCTCAGTCCCAAATGAGAGGGTTTTTTTCTGTTGCAGGGGACATTGTAAATGCCCAGAGATACCAGCTTTTACCAGATTATATTTATATGATAATTTTCCTTTAAACCCATCTCTATCTAAGTGAGTGAGTGATTAAATGTTGAATGTGATGAGTTTTCAACAATACTAAATTGAAACTTTATTTTTTTTACATGGTTTAATATTTGTTTTTGTTATTAAAATTGATGTTCCTGTTTCAAAGCTTACAGATAGATGGCTAATTTGTATGTCATTGACACTTTTGGCACTTTTTTGGAGTATTTTCATAAGTTTTGTTTTTTCCTGTAAATGATTCAATAAATACCGTACCGTGACATTCATACCGAGGTATTACCGTACCGTGAAATTCTGATACCGTTACATCCCTAGTAATAAATGATACATTGTTGCATCTTCTGCCGTCTTTGGGTCGTTTTCACACCACACTGCTGGCTTTGGTCCGAACCAGTTGAAACGAACCAAAATGCAGTCATCTGACAAAATCCACATCTCTCATTGGCCAGATGTTGTTGAACATATTTCCTAGACTGCTTATTGATTGGTCAGAATTCACGTGCGGGAAAATGCCAGTGAACTCCCGCAGGTAAACAAAACCTTTTACTCTGGAGGGACGACTGCGCTGGCTGATTGTATCTCTGCTTTAGACAAACTATACATTACGAAAATGAAGCGCGGCCGCGGCTGGAAAACAGTGTTTAATGCATCGCTCGTCACTTCAGGAGGAGATGTGAATTAATTTAGCTAAACTGCGACATGGTCATCTTGCGGAAATATTACCAACAATCCATCAGGTAATGTTTTCCCCTCTCCCTCTCTCTGTTGGTAAAGCGCTGTCAACAAATATATTTCCTCCATATCCCATAATGCACAGCGCATCAGCCTACGGCAGCTGGATTAGTCCAAAACGCGCAGTACTTTTTGCGGTTGGACGGATCATATTCTCATCACAAACGAACCGCTCCAGGGTTCGTTTTAAAGCGTACCGAGACCACCTCTTCAAGCAGGTCTCGGTACGCTTATTTGTTCCGCTTTTGGTGCGCACTCTAGTACGATAGCTGCATTCACACCTGCCCAAACGAACCACACCAAAAGGGGAAACAAACTCTAGTGCGATTCAATCATACTAAATAAGGCAGGTGTGAAAGCACCCTTAGATTCGTCGGGGCTGCTTCAGTGGCGCTGCTCACTGCAGAAGTTGGGAATTTCTCAACTATTCAAGTGCCAACAGATGCGTCAGCCAATCAGATCGCTTTATGCAAATTTCCCAGCTCAGACAGTAGCCGACTGTGAACTTGTTTCATTGGCTGATGCTGCTATGACAATCGCGTCAGCCTCAACTTCAGACACGCCCTCCATCAAGTGTTGATGTTGGAGCCCCGTGTAAATGGGGCATTACACTTGTGAAATGGAGGGAGAAACTGATCCATGAACTGTGTACTGATAAAGTTTCTGTCAAGCTCTTGTCAAAGTCCTTTACATCAATAGTCTTTTCGGTCCCACTTTATATTAAGTGGCTTTAACTAATATGTATTTACACAGGTATTAATAGTTTAACTACTATGTACTTATTGTTTAAATCATGTATTTACTGTGTACTTATGCTTGATTAAATACATGTAATCACATATGTAATTACATTTGTAAATACACTGTTGACCGTCCCTTACACCTTAACCCACCCTTAAACCTACCCATACCACCAAACCTGTCCATAACCCAACCTCTATCCCCACTCATAAGCAACACAAGTGTTCTCAAATACATTATGAACACAGTAAGTACATTGTATTTATTTTGTGATGTCAGTACATAGTAGTTAAGGACACTTAATATAAAGTGGGACCGTCTTTTCTGATCCTTCCTTTAAGAAATGGCTGACGAATCCCCGTTGCAGGGTAGATTACTGTATTAATCATCAAAATGTTCCTTCATTAATGTTCACTCATCTTCAGTCGTAATCAATCCCACATACACACACTCGCACTCCAATGGCATTTGAGGGAAAGGCTCGTTCACGTTTTACCGGATCCGATTTTTTATGTTAGAGCCAAATTCCAAAATAGATTAAATTGATTTATTTCCTCAACATTCTACACACAATCCCCCATAATGACAAAGTGAAAAAAGAGTTTTTGAAATTGTTGCAAATTTATAAGAAATAAAAAAGCTGAAGAATCACATGTACATCAGTATTCACAGCCTTTGGCTCGAAGCTCTACTATGAGCTCAGGTATATTCTGTCTCCACTGATCATTCTTGAGATGTTTCAGCAGCTTCATTGGAGTTCACCTGTGGTCAATTAAGCTAATTGGACATGATTTGAAAAGGCGTACACCTGTCTATATAAGATCCCAGGGTTGACAGTTCATGTCAAAGCACAAACCAAGCATGAAGACAAAGGAATTGTCTGTAGACCTCCGAGACAGGATTGTCTTGAGGCATAAGGCTGGGGAAGGTTACAGAAACATTTCTGCTGCTCTGAAAGTTCCAATGAGCACAGCGGCCTCCATCATCCGTAAGTGGAAGATGTTTGAGCCACCAGGACTCTTCCTAGAGCTGGCCGTGATTGGGGGAGAAGTGCCTTAGTCAGGGAGGTGATCAATAACCCGATGGTCACTCTGTCTGAGCTCTAGCGTTTCTCTGTGGAGAGGGGAGAACCTTACAGAAGGACAACCATCTGTGCAGCAATCCACCAATCAGGCCTGTATGGTAGAGTGGCCAGACGGAAGACACTCCCCACCTGGAGTTTGCCAAAAAGCATCTGAAGGTCTCTCAGACCATCAGAAACTAAACTCTCTGCTCTGATGAGACTCAAATTGAACTCTTTGGAGTGAATGCCAGGCGTTACGTTTGGAGAAAAGCAGCCAGCTCTCATCACCTGGATAATAGCATCCCTACAGTGAAGCATGGTGGTGTCAGCGTCATGCTGTGGGGATGTGTTTCAGCAGCAAGAACTGGAAGACTAGTGAGGATAGAGGGAAAGATGAATGCAGCAATGTACAGAGACAACCTGAATGAAGACCTGCTTCAGAGTGCTCTTGACCTCAGACTGGGGTGACGGTTGATCTTCCAGCAGGACAATGACCCAAAGCACACCGCCAAAATATCAATGGAGTGTCTTCACAACAACTAGGTGAATGTCCTTGATTTGCCCAGCCAGAGCCCAGAACTAAATCCTATTGAACATCTCTGTAGAGATCTGAAAATGGCTGTACACCCTCGTTTCCCATCCAACCTGATAGAGCTTGAAAGGTCCTGCAAAGAGGAATGGGCAGAAATTCCCAAAGACAGATGTGGCAAGCTTGTGGCATCATATTTAAGAAGACTTGAGGCTGTAATCACTGCTAAAGGTGCATCAACAAAGTATTGAGCAAAGGCTGTGAATACTGATGTACTTGTGATTTTTCAGGTGTTTTAATTTTAATAAATTTGCAACAATTTCAAAAACTCTTTTTCCACATTGTCATTATGGAGGATTGTGAGTAGAACGATGAGGAAATAAATGGATTTAATCTATTTTGCAATAGGGCTGTGACATCAAGAAATGTGGAATAAGTGAAGCGCTATGGGTACTTTCCGGATGCGCTGTATTTGGTATTGTTTCATGTCAAAGTCGATACAAACAGGCAAAAGATCCGGACGAATGCTGAATCATTTAAACGACGCTGAGTCTAATCTTTTATTTAAAAATGTATAGTTTTAAACACGGGCACTTTCAGATTTAAACATCAGCTGGATGTTTTCATTCACTCAGAGCTGTGTTGCACACAGCACGGAAGATCATTTTCAAAAACCCATAATAGGGGCTCTTTAAGGGGTCTAATAATATTGAAAGCTTTAAAACTGCTTTTATTCTAGCCGAAATAAAACCTATAAGACTTTCTCTATAAGACAAAATATTACAGGAAACACTGTGAACATGTCCTTGCTCTGTTAAACATCATTTGGGAAATATTTGAAAAACAAATCTGCACAGATTCAACTTAGAATCTCCTTTTAATGTTCTACTGAAGAAGAAAAAAGTCCCCTACATCTTGTATGAGCTGCTGTAGGTGAGTAAAGGAACAGGACATATTCATTTTTCGCGTGAACTACCCCTTTAAGTGTCCTTGTTGTCACCTAAGCAGTCAAGTGCAGCATGTATCTCAGATCAGATCTGCTGTGTAAGTCAATTTATATCTCATCATAATGGAAGATCAGTGTCAGTTAAGCACTTTTCTTTCTTCTTTCCTTTGCTCTGACATGCTCTTGAACCATTGTTAATCATCTGATCACAGTAAACATTAGGATTCGCTGAAACCAAGACAGTATGTTTTTTGTTTTGTTTTTTTTTTGGGGGGGAGGGGAGGGGGGGGGTGACCCCACAGTCCAAACACATGTGCTATAGGGAAATTATCTAAATTAGGCGTAGTGTATGAGTGTCTGTGTGTGTGTGAATGAGTGTGTATGAGTGTTTCCCAGTACTGGGTTGCAGATGGAAGGGCATCCGCTGCATTAAGCAAATGCTGGAAAAGTTGGTGGTGGTTCATTCTGCAGTGGCGACCCCTGATGAATAAAGGGACTAAGTCGAAAGGAATATATATATATATATATATATATATATATATATATATATATATATATATATATATATATATATATATATATATATATATATAAAATTCTTGGACAAATACTCAGACATTCTAACTCTATCAGCACATACTCTGTTCGCCAGCGTCTTGGTACCCGTCAGTCTTCTCTATTATGGAATGAAAACATGACAAAGCTCAAAAAAACAAGACAAAACGCAACAAAAACAACATTAATTCTCCACATTAAGGCTAACAGTGCAAAAACAACAACAAGAAGAGCGGCTGCTAAAAATAAGCACCGGCCTCCTTCAAAACAACGGCCTTATGTCTTCATTCTTACAGGCATGAATTAGATTTAAAAGATTAAGCATGTCTGCATAAGCCAGATCAATCACTTTTTCTTGTTTTTTCTGTTTCTTTGTTCTTTGTAAAATCCTAACACTGAAGATACTGGGACAGATTCTCCAAAGACCTTTAAATAATTTGATATTTTTATGGAAATGATATGCTAGCAGACATCAGACTTACTTTAATTAGCATTAAGAACGAAAAGAAGAAAAGAAATACAGAATTTAGACATTTTATTTATTTTTTATTAAATTAATGTTTCCCAGAGATGGGTTGCAGCTGGAAGGGCATCCGCTGTGTAAAAACGTACTGGATAAGTTGGGGGTTCATTCTGCTGTGGCGACCCCGGATTAATAAAGGCACTTAGCCGACAAGAAAATATATGAATGAATGAATGATTTTATTGATTTTACAGATTAATTTTAAGCTTCATTACTCCAGTCTTCAGAGTCACATGATCCTTCATAAATTACTGTAATTATTATTATTATTATTATTATTATTATTATTATTATTATTCATTCATTTTCTTTTCAGCTTAGTCACTTTATCAATCCGGGGTCGCCACAGCGGAATGAACCGCCAACTTATCCAGCAAGTTTTTAAGCAGCGGATGCCCTTCCAGCCGCAACCCATCTCTGGGAAACATACAATTTAGCCTACCCAATTCAAAATTATTATTATTATTATTATTATTATTATTATTATTATTAATTGTAATAGTAATAAAAGCAATAATGACTGGTGACATAATTTGATTTGGAAACTACATACAATAAGAAATCAGTTTTTTTTTTTTTGAATAAATATTTAACTTTTTTTTTTTATTAAATAAGCATTGCATTGATGAACAGAATAATTTGTTTAAAAAAAAAACATGAAAAAAAACTAACCCCAAACTTTTGACTGGGAATTATATATTCATTCATTTTCTTTTCGGCATAAGCACTTTATTAATCTGGGGTTGCCACAGCGGAATGAACAGCCAAATTACCCAGCATATGTTTTAGTCAGTGGATGATCTTCCAGCTGCAACCCATTACTGGGAAACATCCATACACTCTCCTTCACACACATACATACACTACAGACAACTTACTCCACACAGAAACGCCAACTGACCTAGCCAAGGCTCAAACCCGCGACCTTCTTGCTGTGAGGCGAACGTGCTACCCACTGCGCCACCGTGCAGTCCCCTTTTAAAAAATTTTTTTCCTCTTAAAATAATATATATATATATATATATATATATATATATATATATATATATACATATATATATATATATATATATATATACATACATTATATTTTACATATATATATATATATATATATATATATATATATATATATATATATATATATATATATATGTATGTATATATATACACACACACACATACACACACAATCATTGGTTAATAAATCATGTCAACTTGTTTTTTAATATTATTTATTGTGCTAATTTTGCTTAAAGTTTGCACAAAACCTGAAAGTCTGATGCATTGTCCTAATATAAACGATTTTGCATTGTATTTACGTAAATATTACTTTTAATTGAGGTTAAAATTAGGTTGATTCTTTTTTCTCTCATGGAATATAGGCAATTTTTTCCACGACAAAAGTCTGTTACCACAAAGAGAAAATCAAATATACCGAAAGCCACACCATTTGAGAGCGAAGCTATATTAATTTTTCATCATATCCATATCCAGTGCAGCATATGCACGCATTCAGTCCCATGCTGCGAGCCTGAAAGAGATGACGTCATGTCAGTGTGGTGGGAATCTGAGGGTCCGCATCGCCACCAGATGCCACACGCACCGCAGAGATGCCCAATGCAGCATCAGTGCTGGACTCTCAGCTTCGTGGCTGTAAAACAGACGGCTCTGTGTCGTGTCTTTTACGCTCTCTGTCGGCGGAGGGTGGGATCGAGCGATGTTGTAATGCTTACTCACTTAAACACACACACACACAGTGGTCGTGTTTGCAAACTGTGCTTTTTGAGGTCTGCTGGAACTGAAGGAGATCCAGCATATGTGTGTGTGTCTGTGTGTGTGTGTTTGTCGGACGCGCATGCGCTCCAGACATCTGTTCTGCACCTTCACTTCACTTTCCCCGCGTGTTTGTGTGGAAATGGGGGCGTTTGGGGTCTTTCGGGGATTCGAGGATCGTGCGTGTAAAACCGGCCGGTGCCTCTCCAAACGCGCGAACGCACGGGGAGGGGAAGGCCCTCTCTCCCTCTCTCTCTCTCTCTCTCTCTCTCTCTCTCTCTCTCTTTCAAATTCAAGTTTAAATTGCTTTATTGGCATGACGTTTTGTTGCAGTTGCATATTGCCAAAGCATTATGAATATGTACATAACAATTCCATATAACTACAGTTGTAGAGTAATTAATTGAATAAATTAAAAATAAATAAATAAATAAATAAATAAATAAATAAATAAATAAATAAATAAATAAATAAATTATATGTAATATGTATTAAAACATTTTAATTACAATTATAAATTGTCCCCCTCCCCACCCTTTCAAGTTCAAATTGATTTATGTATTGGCATGACATTTTGTTGCAGCATTTATATATATATATATATATATATATATATATATATATATATATATATATATATATATATATATATATATATATATATATAAATGCTGCAACAAAATGTCATGCCAATACATAAATCAATTTGTAATATCAATATATATATATGAAATAAAATTACAAAAAAAATATGAAATAAAATATATTAAATAAAATTACATTTTTAAAGCATCCAAAAAATAAATATATTAATATTTATACTGATATTATACTAATATATTGATATTATATACTGATATTAATGATAAACATTCACGAAAAGTAACCTAGAAATCATATTTAGCAGACAATGGAGACATGGAGGCTTATGTTGTTTAGAAGTCATACTTGCATGCTATTTTATTCTAAGTAGCATGATAAACAATATAGTTACCGTGTCACTGCTCAAAAAATGTGCCGCTGGAAGCGCAACCACTGTTTAAAACCCAAGCAGTTGGCGGTTCATTCCGCTACGGCGACCCCTAATGGATCAAGGGACTACGCCGAAGGAAATGAAATAAAATTAAATTTTTAAAGCATCGAAAAAATAAATACATTAATATTTATACTGTTATTACACTAACATATTGATGTTATATACTGATATTAATGAATTAAAAATTCATGTTATAGTCTTTCTTTCTCTGTCGGATCTGAAACTGCACAGCTAAGCTTTCGGACAGGCTACATTAACACTAATGAAGGCAAATATTTCCAGTCGCACAAGCCCTAAATATACAGCACTCCCAAAGCGTGCGGAGTCTCCGCGTTGACGCGATTACCTAATCGTCTGACACACAATCCGACAGATCGATGTAGATGTTATCCACAAGTTCAGCACTTAATACTGCAAACCAGCCCCATCATTCACATGCACAACATCCATGACACGCAAACACAATTGCGGTAAAGTTGGTTTTATATTCGCACATTTAGACAGAATCATATTGAGCAGACAATGACACACCTACAATGTTCACAGTCAATGAAATAGCGCTAATGTTGTTTAGAAGTCATACTTGCATGCTATTTTATTCTAAGTAGCGTGTTAAACATTATAGTTACCGTGTCACTGCTCAAAAATGTGCCGCTGGAAGCGCATCCACTGTTTAAGTAGTTGGCGGTTCATTCCGCTACGGCGATCCTTAATGGATCAAGGGAGTACGCCGAAGGAAAATGAATGAATGAGTTCAGAAATGAACGAATGTGCGCATATAAAACTTTACCTCAATGCAAAATCACAAAACTGTTCCTACCAGCTATGACAGTAGGAGAGCGCTGGCCACCCTCAGCCTTGACCCACATCTGGAGGGTGAAATTGCCCTTTGGTATCTCCACTCCAGGCTTGAGTCTCAGCTGGTCTCCCCTGCCCGTAAAATACACGGCTTTCCCCCGGGAAGAGCTCGCATCCTCGGTTGGAGAGGAGCGCCGGCGCTGGCGGGGGATACGGCGGTCCATCCCCGGCAGGGAGCGCTTGCCCCGGGGCAGCCTGGTGCCACAAGCCCCCGGGAAAACCAGCTTGGCTTCTCTGATCTTCACCAGCTCGCGTTTGGATCGGGTGTTTCTCAGGACCGTCCCGCACTCCGATCCCACGCACAGGAGGACGAGCAGGATGGCGAGACACTGGAGAAAAGTCCAAACTTTCATTTTTATCCAAGAACACAGGAGGTGGAAGTCCCGGAGAATGAAAACGCGCGCACGGACGCGCCACACCAGCTCCAAACAAACAAGAAAAGTCCTTCCACTTGTTTTCTGCTCCTTCCCAATCGCTTGTCAAAGACGAATGTTCCAGACAGCACACAAATAAGCCATGGAGCTTATTATCATTACGCGTCTTCTGCGCGAGACTGAGTTTTTTCTGGATGCTTTAATTCATTGATTCGACAAGTAATCGATTAATCAAGATCTTCACTGACACCCGGCGCATATCTGTCCTTCTCCACACGCAAAGAACACACTGTTTTAGTGAATGCAGAAGGCGTCCGAGCATGACAGGCTGCCTGTCATGTGTGTGTGTGGAGCGCGTTCAGAAGTTGCATTGGCGCGAGGAGTTGAAGTGAGCGGAGCATCGCGGGTTCTCCTCGTGCGCGAGTGTTTGTGTGTGTGAGAGCTCCGCTGGAGATCCTTCAGGCTTTAAAGAGTGAGAAAGTGATGGAAGCAGAGCACAGCAGTTTTTTTTTTTTGCGCCCGCCGATCCTGCCTTCGTTGTGCTGAAGTCACAGGTCTGACGAGGAGGTTTCTACACATGCTCTCCAAGTGTTGGACAGTGTTTCCAGAAGTGGG
>NC_133180.1:76292500-76360000 GCF_049306965.1 Danio rerio | reverse complement strand
AAAGAGTAAGTGAATTATAACAGTGCGATCTTTTCTGTAACCGTAGTACTGCTGTGCGTTATTTGTTTAACCCTTTAAGGTTACATGCTGACTGACTGGCTCACTGACAGGTGCTTGAGGCCAGCAAACACGACGTACAGCCGTTTCACTTTACTTCAGGATGCATTAATATCGCTTTGTAGGTTTATTAGGGAGACATTCATAAATATTCCTATCAAATCTAATAAATGCTGGAGACATACTCGTTACATAAACGCGCGCGCTCAATTGCACTTCAGTAGCATTTATTTGAGAGCGCACAAGAAGATCTGCGCGCTCTTGAAGCGGCTTATATTTGAGTGGGCGAGCACGAAGTTGTGTGCACGAGCAGAGGAAATCGGCGCGCAAGCGAAGAGATCCGCATGCTGTAGGCTATAACATAAATGCGATTTCGACTTGTAATACTGCGCACACAACATTTGTCATTGAAATAACGCCACAGGTAGATCTGTGTAAAAAAAAATAATAATAAAAAGGCCTGCCGCCAGAGCTGGAAAAAATCCTTGAGGAAACACTGAACTAATGTCAACAGGATCACGTGCTTATGATTGCTCGCGGCTGGTCCAACATTATTCGGTTTATGATTGACCAATCACATGATTCCTAAGCCACTATAAATACCCTAAGTTCCATATCACAGCCATCTTCGTTTTGAAGAATCCCCCCGTCCACCCCTACTCCACCTCCGATAGGTGGCACGGTGGCCCAGTGGTTAGCACTGTTGCCTCACAGCAAGAACGTCACTGGTTCTAGTCCTTACCAAGCCAGCCGACGTTTCTGTGCAGAGTTTACACGTTCTCCTCGTGCTCACGTAGGTTTCCACCAGGTTCCCTTAATTGACTAATCCAAATCGGCACCATAGACATGCTCCAAGTAAGTAGTTATCTCTTAAGAGCAATCCCTATCTGTTCATTAGCTACCAGTACTGGGAAAACACCCATACGCACTCATTCAATCTTTCATATAGCGCATGTGTTTGGACTGTGGGGGAAACCGGAGCATCCAGAGGAAACCCATGCCAACACTGGGAGAACATGCAAACGCAGCCGGGACTCGAACCTGCATGTTTCTTGCTGTGAGGTGACAGTGCCAACCACTGAGCCACCGTTCATTCCTTTATTTTCTTTTTGGCTTAGTCCCTTTATTAATCAGGGGTCGCCACAGCGGAATGAACCGCCAACCTATCCAGCATATGTTTTTACGCAGCGGATGCCCTTACAGCTGCAACCCATCACTGGGAAACACCTATACATTCACACACACACACACACTCATACACTACGGACAACTTCATTCATTTTTTTCGGCTTAGTCCCTTTATTAATCAGGGGTCGCCACAGCGGAATGAACCGCCAACCTATCCAGCATATGTTTTTACGCAGGGGGTCGCCTTACAGCTGCAACCCATTACTGGGAAACACCTATACATTCACACACTCAAACACTACGGACAACTGAATTCATTTTTTTTTCGGCTTAGTCCCTTTATTAATCAGGGGTCGCCACAGCGGAATGAACCGACAACTCATCCAGCATATGTTTTACACAGCGGATGCATTTCCAGCTGCAACTCATCACTGGGAAACACACACACTCATTCACACACATACACTATGGACAACTTAGCTTACCCAATTCACCTGTACATGTCTTTGGACTTGTTTGGGAAACCGGAGCACCCGGAGGAAACCCACAACAACACGGGGAGAACATGCAAACTCCACACGGAAACGTCAACTGACCCAGATGGAACTTGAACCGGCGACCTTCTTGCCGTGAGGCGACAATACTAACCACTGAGCCACCTAAATGAGTAAACAACATATTTATTGCACTGTCTTGTGCATTAGATCTAAAAAGAAAAACATTTATGAAGAAGAATCGCAAGGTGGTTAAGAACACAGGACCGCTTTCGAAAAACACCTTAAATTGCTCAGTGACCATTAAAAAAAAAAAAGAGACTTCCATGACTCAAAACTGTGCTAACGACACACAAAAAAACATCAAACTCACGATGCTGGAAAGAGAATAACACGATAATCCTCCAAACATCAATCTCTAGGCTGATTTTCATGATTGCCTGGAGTACAAAAGGAAAAACACACTGGAGCATAATCCATTAATGCATGCCCAAATATAATCTGCCACTTCGGAGAAGCTAAAGTGCAAACCTAAATGCCGAGTGTGATCCGTTAAAAATGCACGAGAGAAATAACATACAACAAAATAATAATAATGATAACGGACAGTAATGAATCAATATTAAGACTATTTGCATCTGATTTTACGAATAACCTGATGAACTTGGATTTTCTACATATTTTTTAAGGTAAGTGGTTGCAAACAAGTAATATGGGCTGAATTTAAACAAACATATTAAGTTGATCATTACTGAATTGGATTTGTTTGTTTACAATCAGCCCATATCAATAGTTTGCATCCCCTTAGCCTAAAAAATAATGAGTAAATGCATTTTTTTTCAGTGCATATCCTCACTAATCACAGTTTCTTCAGAAGATATACCGCACTTTGATATGTAAATATGTGGATACTTTGGACAACTCAAATAATCAGGTATGATTGATTTAATTTACACTCCCGTGAAAATCTCACGCAATAACAAAACATGATGACTCCTAGCTTCGCTGTCTGTTTTTGCTCCGCCAAACAGAAATAGTTACAAACAAAGCTACAGCAGAAAATCCACTACGGCACACAAAATCCACCAAAATCCCTGAGGCACGGATGTAATCCTGTACATCGTCAGTGAAGACCTGTTCAGGCAAACACTGGGAACCTTACAGCGAGCCGTCACACATTCATCATGTGGAAAATAAACATGCATGGCAGATTTGCTCATTTTTTCTAGCCGAAAATGTTGTGTTTTGGCTATAAATTGTAATTTCAGTGCACCATTTAGGGGACTGTATGTTTATTTTTCTGTATTTTGTGATTTATTTATTTATTTTTCCCCATTTTTTATGCTTTTAAATTGTATTACAGGATCTTGATCTTTCTTTCCACACTGAAAAGTAAAAAAAGTGACTTTTATGAACATTTTTAATAGTTTGCAGTGTTATATTGTCTGGGTTGGTGTTGTATATTACGTTATAAAAGCCTTGTAATAAACTGCCAGAACATTTGCTGTTATTTTACAGACTTCTTTCTCTATATATTACATTTCTAATACATTATATTATTATTTCAAATGACTAAAATGTCAATAAAAGTCACTTTGTTTAACTGTACAGCAGAATCACAAGTGGAGAGAGCAGAGACCAACATCCCATAATGCAATTCACAACCGGAAATAAACAAAATACACATCACAAAATACAGAAAATGTTAACTTATTTTCTCCAGAAGATAAAATTATTGTATTCTTAATAAAAATACTTAATTTTTTCTTGTCTGTGATGATTGGCTAAAGTAGAAAAATCAGTCCTGTCCAATCAAGTCGCACATAGAAAGTAAATCGCATCATACTGAACAACCTCAAGACATTGGCACTTTATAAATGAAGCAAATACTTTGAAAGCATTAAAAACATCCAGAATATTTACATGCATTGACCCAGAGACTGTTTATAGACTGCATGTCATTGATGAGAAAATGAAGGATGTCAACTGTGACTGACATCAGCAAAATATAGCCTCTAACAATAACTAAATGGACGAAAGGACTCAGCGAAAGAAGGAAGGAAGACTGAACAAACGAAGGAAGGAAGGACTGAAGAAACAAAGGAATGAATGAAGGAAGGAAAGAATGAAGGACTGAAGAAACAAAGGAAGAAAGGAAGGAAGGACTGAACAAACGAAGGAAGGAAGGAAGGACTGAACAGATGAAGGAAGGAAGGAAGGAAGGAAGGAAGGAAAGAAGGAAGGACTGAAGAAACAAAGGAAGAAAGGAAGGAAGGACTGAACAAACGAAGGAAGGAAGGAAGGAAGGAAGGACTGAACAGATAAAGGAAGGAAGGAAGGAAGGAAAGAAAGAAGGAAGGACTGAAGAAACAAAGGAAGAAAGGAAGGAAGGACTGAACAAACGAAGGAAGGAAGGAAGGACTGAACAGATGAAGGAAGGAAGGAAGGAAGGAAGGAAAGGAAGAACTGAATTAAGGAAGGAAGGACTGAAAAAATGAATGGAGGAAGGAAGGAAGGAAGGAAGGAAGAAAGGACGGACTGAACAAATGAAGGAAGGAAGGAATGAAGGACTGAACAAATGAAGAAAAGAAGGAAGGAATGAAGAAAGAAAGGAAGGAAGAACTGAACAAACAAAGGAAGGAAGGAATAAAGAAAGGACTGAACAAATGAAGGGAGGAAGGAAGGAAAGACTGAACAAACGAAGAAAGGAAGGAATGAAGGAAGGAAGGACTGAACAAACGAAGGAATGACTGAACAAAGGAAGGAAGGAAGGAAGGAATGAAGGAAGGACTGAACAAACGAAAGGAGGAAGGAAGGAAGGACTAAACAAACGTGGGAAGGGAGGAAGAAAGGACTGAACAAACGAAGAAAGGTAGGAAGGAGGAAGGGAAGGACTGAACAAATGAAGCAAGGAAAGAAGGACTGAACAAATGAAGGAAGAAAGGACTGAAGAAATGTAGAAAGGAAGGAACGAAGAACTGAACAACTGAAGGAAGGAAGGAAACAAAGAAAGGAAGGAAGGAAGGACTGAACAAACGAAGGAAGGACTGAACAAATGAAGCAAGGAAAGAAGAATTGAACACCAACATGGGGAGAACATGCAAACTCCACACAGAAATACCAACTGACCCAGCCAGGACTGAAACCACTGACCTTCCTGCTGTGAGGCCACAGTCCTTACCACTGAGCCATCATGCCACCATTTGGGAAATATTTGAAAGAGTACAAAAAATCACAGGAGGATGAATAATTTTGACTTCAGCTGTTTAAATCCTCACCAAATATCGCACACATTACACCGAGAGATCCACTGGTCAGTGTGTTGTCCTGAACTCAACAACTGCTGTTTAATTGGAATCACGAGCCTGAGCAGTTGGTGTCGCAGCGTTCACCGTAATCTCTAAAACACAGACAGAGGTGAAGCGAGAATGAAGTCATCTGAGAATGAAGTCATCCGCAAGCGCAGCCAAGATCCCCACATGAAGAGGCTTTATTAGAGCTTCAGGACGGCGTACAGACTGTGACGGACAACAGAAACACGGCTCAGAGTCATGCCTTTTAACCCGCGGGTGCCATTGGGGATGTGTTCATCCACTCCGGGGTGATTTTGAGGCTTCATTTGGCTACAACTTTCTCTGTGTTTCAGCAAATGGGAAGATTTTTGGGGACAAGAAGGTCGCTGGTTCAAGCCTCGGCTGGGTCAGTTGGCATTTCTGTGCGAAGTTTGCATGTTCTCCCCATGTTGGCGTGGGTTTTCTTCGGTTGCTCCAGTTTCTCCCACGGTCCAAACACATGCGCAATCGGTGCATTCACTAAGCTGAAATTGTCGGTAGTGTAAGTGTGTGAATGTGGGAGTGTATGGGTGTTTCCCAGTGATGGGTTGCAGCTGAAAAGGCATCCGCTGCGTGAAACATATGCTGGATAAGTTGGCGGTTTATTCTGCTGTGGCGACCCAAGATTAATAAAGGGACTAAGCCAAAAAGAAAATTATTGAACGAATGAATGAACACTGTGGGCAAATTGACTATCCTTTCATTATGTTGGGGGCTGTTTAAGCCCCATTGACTTCCATTATAATCACATTTTTTGATTGCAAAGCCATGACGCCATATTATTATGTATTCTTTATTGTTGGTGGTTTACCCTGTAAATAATAATATAAATATAATATAATAATATAAAAAATAATAATAATAATAATAATAATATATTAAAACATCAATATTAGTAAATAATAATAATAAAACAGCAATAATAATAATAATAATAATAATAATAATAATAATAATAATAATATAAATAATATAAATAATAATAATAATAATAATAATAATTTTAATAATAATTTTAATAATAATAATAATAATAATATAAAACGGCAATATTAGTAAATAATAATAATAAAACAGCAATAATAATAATAATAATAATAATAATAATAATAATAATATAAATAATATAAATAATAATAATAATAATAATAATAATAATAATAATAATTTTAATAATAATTTTAATAATAATAATAATAATAATAATAATATAAAACGGCAATATTAGTAAATAATAATAATAAAACAGCAATAATAATAATAATAATAATATAAAACATCAATATTAGTAAATAATAATAAAACAGCAATAATAATAATAATAATAATTATAATAATAATAATATAAAACGGCAATATTAGTAAATAATAATAATAAAACAGCAATAATAATAATAATAATATAAATAATAATAATAACATAAAACGGCAATATTAGTAAATAATAATAATAAAACAGCAATAATAATAATAATAATAATAAGATAAATAATAATAATAATAATAATAATAATAATAATGTAAATAATAATAGTAATAATAATAATATAAATAATAATAATAATAATATAAAACTGCAATATTAGTAAATAATAATAATAATAATAATAATAATAATAATAATAATAATAAAACAGCAATAATATTAATAATAATAATAAAATGCTTTTAAAGGCATACTCAGTGAGCCAATTTCTATAGACAACACAGGTAGATTTTCATCCAAAGATGCAAATTAGATGCGCAAAACTTGAAAATTTGAATTAAACATTTGCAAATAAAGCAGCGCTTTCATCCAACAAAATCATCACTGTGATAAAAATAAGAAAGTATTAAAAAGAAAAATGTTTAGGATGCAGTAGGTAATCTTTATTTCTTACATAATGAGTGTTGCAAACACGTCTTCTGGTCATGTATTTTGTGCGTTTTGGGTTTATTTGTGGTTGTGAATTGCATTATGGGATGTTGATCTCTGTTTTGTCGACTTTTGATGTTAAAAATCCAACACTACAGTTTAACAGAGTGACTTTTAATTGACATTTTGGTAGTTTGGAATAATATAATGTATAATATATAAAGGAATAAGTGTGTAAAATAACAGAAGATGCTCTGGAAGTTTATTACAAGGTGTTTGTAGTGTAATATACAACACCAACACAGACAATACAGCACTGCAAACCAAATAAAAATGTCGATAAAAATCCCTTTTTCAAACTTTTCAAGGTTAAAAGTTGTTGGAAGAAAGATCAAACTCCCATAATCCAATTCAAAAGTATAAATAAATCACAAAATACAAGAAACTGCGCATTTACAAATATTACTTTACAGTAAGGAGCAATCTAGAAACAACATTTTGAAAAGTAACCAGTGCTTTAGGCGCAACAATAACAGCACAGGTCACTCTGGAGTAATTTAATTGAGATTTCAGGATTCCACATTCATTTGGACAAGGCTTTGGTCTTGGATGAACTCCCCAAGAGGAATTGCAAAGATGGCCACAAAGCGAACAGGCTTCCCAGATAACTGCAGTCTTACAGGGAAAACAGCTTCTAAGAAAAAACCGAAGGTGTTGTTAAAGTTTAATTGCGACGGTGTCGGAGATGTGACTGTGGTGTAGTTGCGGACTATGCATTGCTTGTTTTTAGACTTCAAAGTTCATCAGAATTATACATTAATTTTGGGACAGAAAAGGTCATACATTTTCTAGAGTGTTATTTTAGCATGTTCATCCTTACAGAAATCGCTAATCCACACTGAAGAAAGTGATTTATTGGGTTTACTACGTGTTTTTAAGGTAAGTGGTGGCAAATACTTTATATGGGCTGATTACAAACAAACAAATTAAACGAAATTCAGCCCACATGAATTGTTTGCATTGTTATGTCCAGTAATGTGACATTACAAAACAATCAACTTAATTCAGAATTAATAGAGTACTGTTAGACTACAATTGTATATCACAATTATTTGGAGCATGATTCTCAAAACTGTTTTTATACACAAACTGTTTTGGTATGTAGCCAGTAATGGGTTTATTGAAATAATGATGATGCATTTCACACACACACACAGCGTTGCGAGGCAGTGGCGCAGTAGGTAGTGCTGTCGCCTCACAGCAAGAAGGTCGCTGGTTTTAACCTCGGCTCAGTTGGCGTTTCTGTGTGGAGTTTGCATGTTCTCCCTGCCTTCCAGTGGGTTTCCTCCGGGTGCTCCGGTTTCCCCCACAGTCCAAACACATGTGGTACAGGTGAATTGGATAGGCTAAATTGTCCGTAGTGTATGAGTGTGTTTGAATGTTTGTGTGTGGATGTTTCCCAGAGATAGGTTGTGGCTGGAAGGGCATCCGCTGCGTAAAAACTTGCTGGATAAGTTGGCGGTTCATTCCGCTGTGGCGACCCCGGATTAATAAAGGGACTAAGCCGACAAGAAAATCAATGAATGAATGAATAATTTTATGTTATTTATTTTATTTTATTAACTTTATTTACTATTATTATTATTATTATTATTATTAATGTATTTTTCTTAATATTATTTTATTTTTAATTTTAATGTTTTTTTTATTTTTATTATTATTATATTACAATTAGTTTTTAAAAAAATATATTATTAATTTATTTTATTTTAATTTTTATTTTGGAGTTTGCATGTTCTCCCTGCCTTCGCATGGGTTTCCTCCGGGTGCTCCGGTTTCCCCCCCACACACACACACACTCATACACTACCTACTGCACCACTGCCTCACATTTTTTGATGAAAAAAAAATATCCTACATTTCTTGACATGGCGCTTACCATACTATTTTACCGCAGTGTTTTTTTTTTTTATATCTGCATTATAACTATGAGTTATTACAGTTTTATAAATAATGTAATGGGATTAGAATATTAAAATTGAACAAATACATAAGAAAAAATGCCTATTTTTAAAATACAAATTCATTATCCTCGTTCGTTTAAAAAAAAGCAATTAAGAATCTGTTAAAGCTACACTGTAAAACCCAAAAAAGTTAAGATAACTCAAACCGTTTGAGGAAATCGATTGCAACAAACCATTTAAGTTCAAAAGCTTATCCATACTGTGATGAGTCCAGTGAACTTAATCCATCTGAGTAAACAAAGCAGTTTGAACACAGTAAAACCCGATCAATGAAGAGAATCAAACCAACTGAGTACTGTAAAAACCAATAAGTTAAGGCAACTCAAACCGTTTGAGGAAACCGATTGCTAAAAACCATTTGAGTTAATAAAAAAAAAACTAATCTATACGAGTACTGTGAACTTTGTAAGTAATGAAGTATTTAATTAACTGACTATCTTCAACGCTGAGTTCAAAACTCTTTTCAAATGAGTAGAATTAACTTTCAGTCAGTTTTGAGTTAACTACACTCATTTCATTTGATAAAGTTGACTGTTGTTGGGTTTTGGGTTGTTATTTTAGGATTTAAAACTGTAGCCTATGGGCAAATAACAAACTGGCCAGCTCATTTCCTCAGTCAGAATTTGTCCATTTGAATAATTAAAAATGTAATTTATCTTAAAGCCTTCTTCTATTGGTATTTTCACAATTAATGATGGCATACTGTCAAAAATGGGACAAAGCTCGTATAGCAGCCAAATTCTGGACTTTGTCAGTATTGCTAACTTGTATAATTCACATTTAATTATTAATATAATTATTATTGATCACCTTTGCATAATGCTACTCAATTTTGGTCATTTGATGGGGAGCAAAGCACTTTAAAAGTCAAGGTCAATATTTACTGGTATTGCCATACTTGATGGAACATTTGGTCCCCGCAACATGATAAATACAAGGGACACACACACACTGAGAGAGAGAGAGAGAGAGAGAGAGAGAGAGAGAGAGAGAGAGAGAGAGAGAGAGAAAGAGAGAGAGAGAGAGAAAGAAGAGAGAGAGAGAGAGAGAGAGAGAGAGAAAGAAGAGAGAGAGAGAGAGAGAGAGAGAGAAAGAAGAGAGAGAGAGAGAGAGAGAGTGTTGAGTGTTGACCTATTAGTAGGGCCAGACGGACTCTGCGGACGTTTTTTGCTATTTCTGCGGAGAATTTTGGTAAAAATCTGCGGATTTCTGCTGAATTATTTTGGGAGTATCCAGCGGAGTATCATAACTTACACCTTAATATATTAAATAAAAAGTAATAAATTACTGAATAAAAACTGAATAAATTCAGATTTACACATTTACTCAAGTAAATTAACTGAATTATTAATGGGCTAACAATCTGCAGAAATCTGCGCGCGCAGATTCCGTGTGGGCCTACCTACTAGCAAAAAGTTATATACAGTTAAAGTCATAATTATTAGTCGTCCTCTATATATATTTTTCCCAATTCGTGATATTTAAAGGCTAAACTAGGTTAATTAGGGTAAAGTTAGGGTAATTAGGCAAGTCATTGTATAACAGTGGTTTGTCCTGTAGACAATCCAACAAATATTGCTTAAGGGGGCGAATAATATTGAGCATAAAATGCTTTTTAAAAAATTAAAAACCTCTTTTATTCAAGCCGAAATAAAACAAATAAGACTTTCTCCAGAAGAAAAAATATTATCAGACATACTGTGAAAAATTCCTGAACATGTTAAGCATCATGTTTCCCAGAGATGGGTTGCAGAACATCCACTGCGCAAAAACATGCTGGATAAGTTGGCGGTTCATTCCGCTGTGGTGACCCCAGATTAATAAAGGGACTAAGGCAAAACGAATTGAATGAATGTTAAACATCATTTAGGAAATATTTGGAAAGAAAAAATGTACAGGAGGGTGAATAATGTTGACTTTAACTCTATATACTGATTATATTGTTAACCTAACGCACATTTAAAATTAAACAATTTAAAAGTATTTTAATTAAGTAAACACTGTGTGATCACCTTTGCATATGCTACTCGATTTTAGTCATAAACATTCATTCAAAGCTAGACTAAATGAATAAGTCGATTGCTACAGTAGTGGCACACAATCCTTCCTCCTTGTCGCCTAGTGAACTTCAGCTCGCTGTACGATCATTTCTGTTATGAAACGTTCCTCCGTGCTGTAAGTCTTGTGATGTGAAACAGTGCTGGTGTTTTGTCCATCTGGAGGTGGTTAAAGGCCTCATTAGCTGGTTTGTGTTAAGCAGTTACAGTGATGTGCTACTGTAAAACCCCGGACTGATGAATTATTAGGGCCGAGACGTTTAGAGCATCACCTCTGGCCAAACTGAACTGAAAATCAACAACAACAAGAGGGAAACACTCGAAATGATCATGCCATGCTGAAAAATAAATCAACAATAAATAAATGAGACACATACGGAAATATTTCTTTATACCGGTAGGGATGCATTGATTAACCGGTTTCACTATTAACCACAATTTCAAGAGTTCACGCTTAGATATTGCTTGACAACTGTAAGCAGGTTTGGCATGCTGTCCCGGGAGAGAACCCTGAGCTCGGAGATAGTGGAGCCCAGGGCTCCCGCCAAGTCCATAGAGCTTGTGAGGGGAGTACGAGATCAGGTGGTTCTCGAGAGCTCGCCTTTTTTGTAAAGGAGAAAAGGAGGAGAAAGGGGGTGGATGGGGGGTTTCATAGGAAAACTAGTACATTTACATTTAGTCATTTAGCAGACGCTTTTATCCAAAGCGACTTACAAATGAGGACAAGGAAGCAATTTACACAACTAAGAGCAACAATGAATAAGTACTAAAGGCAAGTTTCAGGTCTGTAAAGTCTAAGAAGGGAAGTATTAGTAGTATTAGTTTTTATTTATTTTTTTTTTTTTGTACAGTCAGTGTGATATTCAAAGAGGCAATTGAAGATTAGGAAGTAAAGTGGAGACTAAATAGTTGAGTTTTTAGTCGTTTCTTGAAAGTAGCGAGTGACTCTGCTGTTCTGATGCAGTTCGGGAGTTCATTCCACCAACTGGGCAGTAATATCTAGCTAGGCTACTAGGCTACTTATAGTGAGTTATTATAGATCTGATTGGCTAACTAATGAGTGTAGATAGGTGGCCAGCTGCAGTCAAATATATCACGTGCTCCTCTCGAAATTAGTTTAAAAACTTCACTTAATTCATCATGGTTAATTAATTGTAAAAGCTTCTCAGCACTGTGTTTCTGCATGGATAAAAACTGCAGCAACTATACAAAGTTATGCCAACTGTTAGCTAGTTTGTGCACCAAGACTAATAACCATGCACACTGAACTAACTATGACTGGGGCTATTCACTAAGGCAGGGGTGTCAAACGTACGGCCCGCGACATGAGTCTGTAAAATAAAAAAAAATGAGCTACTATTTTCTATAAAAGCAGCTGCGTTTCCAATTGTGTCCACTGGATGGCGCAACTGCAAATGGTTAATTTCATCCGATAAAGCAGGGATTATTGGGCCTCAGGCAGCAATCCTGCAGGGGGGGCGTGAGAAGTAATGCACTTTCTCCTGGGGTCTGTTCTTCGTACCTCGCTTAAATGATCTAAGATGATTTGGCAGATCCTGGATCTTTTAATCTTGATAACTGATCTCTTGCTAATTTAGTTCTTCAAAGAAGCTCTTGAATCAGATTAGAATGTCGGGATAAACTGATCTGAGATCGCTGCGTGTGTTGTAAAGGACAGATCTATCGATCCTCGAAATCATGATCAGCAATGCAACGATTGGCTGACGGCACATCAACGTAGTGACATCATCTCATTAATATTTAATTATCCATGTGAGCAAAATTACATCAAATTAGCAGTAAACCGTTTGTTAAATATGACACGCAATAACCTTCCACGTTTGTTGTGAGCTGCAGGCTTTACACTTTCATGTGTCAAGAGTGTTCATCATGTATTTCAATGCATATCAGTGTTTTTAGTTCTACATTTAGAAAAGATTTTCATTATTATAGTAACCGTTTTTTTAATCGGTGTAAAGAATAGTGTAGAATCGTATCTGTTAATTTGACGTGCGAATAAGCAACAAATATAATGCAAACATTTGACAGGATGTTCAGTGGATGCCAAAACTCCTTTCAGACTCATTTCTGAAAATCGCTATAATAAAATCGCTGTATACTTATAGAAAAGAGCAAATGTGTGGAGCTTTTCCATATTTTTCAGTTGCACCGAAGATCTGCAAACTTGTACCTGATGTTGTACCTGATGACGTAGTTGTCGGATTCTCCTGAATGGCTTTGGTCAGGATCTGAGCTGACCGTCTGCAAGAGAAAAGCAATAAATACAGCGAGTTGTTTCCTGTTTTCAGCAAAACACAGCTTGACTGGGTAAAACTGAAACACATGTCTGATAGATGGCTCATCATTTCTGAGATCTGCTGTGAAACTGCAAGGCAAAGCGATTGCCGCCCTCTAGTGTCCGCTGAGCTGAAGAGCAGGAGCGTTTATTCATGAGGTCAACTTTTTGCAAATAAAAGTAAAACTATACTATCTTCATATCAAACATTTTAAAGCCAACTGATTTTCGCATCACATTTCCTATTTTTATCTATATTATATGACTAAGATGATAAATTATTTTAAATTATTTTTATATATATGTATATATATATGTATATATATATATATATATATATATATATATATATGTATATATATATATATGTATATATATATATATGTATATGTATATATATATATATGTATATGTATATATATATATATATATATGTATATATATATATATATATATATATATATATATATATATGTATATGTATATGTATATATGTATATATATATATATATATATATATATATATATATATATATATATATATATATATATATATATATATATATATACATATATAAAAAATTATATATAAATATATATAAAAAATATATAGATGTTTACATAAAAATATATAGATGTTTACATTGATGTGACGGACATTACCGATAACAGGTATTTCACCAAAACTACACACCTTTTATACTGTGAAAATAAAAGTTAAGCTTCTTCAGTAATTAGAACTGTTTAGTTTTTACGAAAAAGTTGTATTATTACCTCATCAGCTTCAGCTCCTCAAAACATGGAACGCAGTGGCGGGATTTTTTTCAAACTTGCCGTCTGAAAACAGTGCCACTCCCACCTGCCGGTAGAAACAGGTACTGCTGAACAGCTCACTGTTTTAATATCCGACGTAAACGCTGTTAAGTGGAATGCGCGTGGTCTACGTGGTCATTTTATGTACTGGCTAACAAAAGAAAAGTTATACACACTATTTTTTTAGGTACAACTTATTGCAAAAGATCAGGTGCCTTTGACAGTACATCAGAGCCTTAAGCCCCCAAAACGGTAAAACTACTATTTATCTCTAGATGACTTCTAAAGTGAGCCTATGAAAAAAGCCATAGAAAATAATCAAAACTTAGATTTTTTTTTTTAGAGTGAGATGCTAATGTTCTAATCGGATTCAATGATTTATGCTAGACTAAATATGCTCCTGCCAAACCCAGACATCAGCCGAAAGGATTAAAAATGGTAAAACTCTACTATTTACCTCTAGATGACTTCTAAAAAAAGAGCACATTTTCAAAAAAAAAAAAAAAAAGGCATAGAAAACAAGTCTTTGAATTTGAGTGAGATGTTAATGCTAATCCAACTCAATGATTTATTATGCTAAGCTAAGTGTACTCCGACTGGACCTAGAGATCGGCCGAATGGATTAAGAGTATAAGAGTAGATGCCTTCTAAAACGAGCCTATTAAAAAAAAAAGCCATTAAAAATAATCAAAACTTTTACAATTTTTATTGAGATGCTAATGGTCTAATCCGATTCAATTATCTATGCTAAGCAAAATGTGCTTCTGCCAGCCAGACCTGAAGATTGGCCGAATTAATTAAAAAATGGTAAACTCTATTTAACTCTGGATGACTTCTAAAATGAGGCTATTTTCAAAAAATAAATAAGCCAAAGAAAATAATTAAAATTCTTTTTTGAGTGAGATGCAAATGGCCTAATCCGATATAATGATTTATGCTGAGCTAGAAGTGCTTCCACCAGACCAGGAGATCGGCCGGATGGATTAAAAACTGGGTAAACTCTATTTAACTGTAGATGACTTTTAAAATGAGCATATTTTCAAAAAAAGCCATATAAAATAATTGAAACTCTTTGATTTTTTTTGAGTGAGATGCTAATGGTCTAATCCGATTCAATAATTTATGCTAAGCTAAGCTAAATATGCCACCGCCAGACACAGAGATCAGCCGAATGAATCAAAAAAAATTGTAAAACTCTACTATTTAACTCTAGATCACTTCTAAAATGAGCATATTTTTCAAAAAAAGCCATATAAAATAATTGAAACTCTTTGATTTTTTTTGAGTGAGATGCTAATGGTCTAATCCATTTCAATTATTTATGCTAAGCGAAGCTAAATGTGCTCCCACCGGACCCGGAGATCACCCAAATGAAAAAAAAAAAAAAATGGTAAAACTCTACTATTTAACTCTAGATCACTTCTAAAATGAGCATATTTTTCAAAAAAAGCCATATAAAATAATTGAAACTCTTTGATTTTTTTTGAGTGAGATGCTAATGGTCTAATCCATTTCAATTATTTATGCTAAGCGAAGCTAAATGTGCTCCCACCGGACCCGGAGATCACCCAAATGAAAAAAAAAAAAAAATGGTAAAACTCTACTATTTAACTCTAGATCACTTCTAAAATGAGCATATTTTTCAAAAAAAGCCATATAAAATAATTGAAACTCTTTGATTTTTTTTGAGTGAGATGCTAATGGTCTAATCCATTTCAATTATTTATGCTAAGCGAAGCTAAATGTGCTCCCACCGGACCCGGAGATCACCCAAATGAAAAAAAAAAAAAAATGGTAAAACTCTACTATTTAACTCTAGATCACTTCTAAAATGAGCATATTTTTCAAAAAAAGCCATATAAAATAATTGAAACTCTTTGATTTTTTTTGAGTGAGATGCTAATGGTCTAATCCATTTCAATTATTTATGCTAAGCGAAGCTAAATGTGCTCCCACCGGACCCGGAGATCACCCAAATGAAAAAAAAAAAAAATGGTAAAACTCTACTATTTACCTCTAGATGACTTCTTAAATGAGCCTTGTTCAAAAAAAAAAAAAAAAAAAAGAGCCATAGAAAATAATAAAATCAAATGCTAATGGTCTAATCAGATTTAGTGATTTATGCTAAGCTAAGCTAAATGTGCCTCTGCCAGACCCAGAGATCAGCCAAATGAATTTTTTTTTTAAAAAGGTAGAACTCTACTATTGTAGATGACTTCTAAAATGAGCCTATTTTCAAAAAAAAAAAAGCCATAGAAAATAATTAAAACTCTTTGAATTTTTGAGTGAGATGCTAATGATCTAATCCAATTCCATGATTTATGCTAAGCTAAGCTAAATGTGCAACCCCCAGACCCAGAGATCAGCCAGATGGATTAAAAAAATGGTAAAACTCTACTATTTAGCAGTAGGTGACTTCTAAAATTAGCAAACTTTCAAAAATAAAAGAGAGCCATAGAAAATAATCAAATGCTAATGGTCTAATCTGATTTAATGATTTATGCTAAGCTAAGCTAAATCTGCCTCTGCCAGACCCAGAGATCAGCCAAATGGATAAAAAAAAAAAGTAGAACTCTACAATTAAACTCTATATGACTTCTAAAATGAGCCTATTTTCATTAAAGAAGGTGGAGTGTTCCTTTAAGGAAAATTAGGACTGGATTTGATTTTTCCGTAAACAATAGACTGGATTTGTGGAACTTGTACGAGTGACGGGTTGATCTTGTGAAAGTAAAAACAACCAAAAGGGAGTCCCCGGATGTTGCTTGTTTGAGGATATTTTATTCACACAGCACATACTACAGGAGTAGATAGGTTCTGAGAACAGCGCAGTGTAACTACTGACAGTCGATAAGGAGAGAAAAACTCTATCAGTCATGTTTAGAAAAATAGTGTTGTTAAAAAAGTATAAATTAGACCTACAGCTGAAACAACTCAACACACAAAATCAGGAGGAGGAAAAAAAAAATGCCTGTCAAAGACAAATGTGGGCTGACTATAACGGGGAAAACAAATCCTTCTCAAACAAACAGAACGAGTGATATCAGTAACTGTTGTACATCCATAAATAGCTGTGATTAAAACAGTGTTTAATACTTTCAGAGATTGGTTATCCGTCAACACAAACTGCTGCCCAAGAGCATTTTAAACCAGTTTTCACGTTTCTCCAGGAAAGTACACATTCGTCCAGAACATAAACTAATAAAGGAGACAGTCAGAAAGAAAACAAAACCTTCATGAAGTCTGAGATAGTTATAGACTGAGTTTATCAAAATAGTTGAAATGCTTGATTAGAAAACAGAGGTAAGATGTTCGGAGACTCTTTGCAAAGACAGATTTCTGAGACACTTCTGCCCTCTTGTGGTTACAGAGAAAAGACGGCAAAAAATTCAACAGCAGCTGCTTTTTCTATTTCTGGGTCAGGGTTATCAAAGTGGTTTTTACATATGAACATTTCAGCACATGCTAGCCTCTTCATCTGTGTTTTCGGGCTATGTGAGATAATACCTAGGCCGATCAACATGCGTCCCTGGAATTTTGCTCTTCAGATCAGTTCTGTATGTGATCTTCATCCCAACTCAGGAGTTCACACTGGAGCGAAATACGGTTGTTTTTCCTAAAATGAGGGCTTGTTTTTGGGTTGATAAAAATTATTATAATGAGCTAAACTGCATATTTACTATCTTAATAACAAGAATGGTGCTCGGAATTGTGCATCAAATTTACTTTAGTTGCTAAGAGGAGGAAATAAATGGAAATCTTCATACACTGTTAATGATTTTTGTAGATTACACAGTATTTAACTGTAATACGGACTGTATTTTACTGTAGGACAATTATGCGGTATATTACTGTATTTCAAAGTTGCATTGTGAAAATTACTATTTATTTTACAGCAAAGATACAATGCTGCAAATGCATATACAGCAAGATAAACAGTGCTGTAAATGTAAATACAGTATTTTTGCTGTGACTGATTTACAGTAAGTTACTGACGAACGCTGCACTACAAACTACATTTAAGTTTGTAAATGACACAGTATTTAACTAATGTGAACTGTTATTCATTGTAGGACAGCCGTTATGCGGTGTATTACTGTATTTTAAAGTTGCATCATTGTGAAACTTACTGCAATACAGCAAATACATATACAGTAAAATAAATGGTGCTGTAAAAGAAAAAACAGCATTGTTGCTGTAATTGATTTACAGTAGGTTGATGCACTTAACCACACTTTATTTTGTAAATGACAGTATTTAACTGTAATACGGACTGTATTTTACTGTAGGACTATTATGCGGTATGCTACTGTATTTTAAAGTAGCATTGTGAAAATGACTGTTTATTTTAAAGCAAAGATACAATACTGCAAATGCATATACAGCAAGACAAACAGTGCTGTCAATGTAAATACAGTATTTTTGCTGTGACTGATTTACAGTGAGTTAATGACGAACGCTGCACTGCAAACTTCACTTACAGTAGGTTACTGCACTTAACCACACTTCATTTTGTAAATGACAGTATTTAACTGTAATATGAACTGTATTTTACTGTAGGACAATTATGCGGCATGTTACTGTATTTTAAAGATGCATTATTGTGAAACTTATTGTATATTTTACATTAAAAATGCAATACAGCAAATACATATACAGTAAAATAAATGGTGCTGTAAATGAAAATACAGTATAGTTGCTGTAATTGATTAACAGCAAGTTACTGGCAGACTCTGCACTACAAACTACACTTAAATTATGTAAATGACAGTATTTAACTGTATTATGAACTGTACTTTACTGTAGGAAAGTTGTGCAGTATGCTACTGTATTTTAAAGTTGCATAATTGTGAAAATTACTGTATATTTCACAGCACATACAATACTACAAATGCATATAATGTAAACAGTATTTCTGCTGTAATTGATTTACAGTAGGTTACCGCACTTAACTACACTTAATTTTGTAAATGACAGGATTTAACTGTGTATGAACTGTATTTTACAGTAGGACAATTATGCGGTATGTTACTGTACCTTAAAGTTGAATTGTGAAAATTACTGTTTATTTTACAGCAAAGATACAATACTGCAAGATAAACGGTGCTGTAAATGTAAATACAGTATTTCTGCTGTTATTGACTTACAGTAGGTTACTGCACAACTACACTTAATTTATGCAAATGAGACAGTATTTAAATGTAATATGAACTGCATTTGACAGTAGAACAGTTTTGCTGTATGTTACTGTATTTTAAAGTTGCATTGTGAAAATTACTGTATATTGTACATTAAATATATTATAGGAAAGTTGCTAAGGTGCTGTAAGTGGTTGCTAGGTTGAGGCTAGTAAAATGAAAGGTCATCATTGATTGGCAGATCTGTAGTCTGAGTTAAATGAGCCCAACCGTAAGTCTGTACGACAGTCTGGCGCAAAGTTATGAGGTCACAAAGTTTGCTCCAATGTTAAGCCAATGGGATTTTTCAAATTTTTCCAGGTCAGTTCTCGGAAATCCGTTAGTCGGATCAGTTGGAAAAGATATAGCAACATAATTCAGTATATTGTAGGAGGTTTGGAGTTAGTTTGGTGGTTGCAGTATGAACAGTCTCGGAGGAGTTGTGTTCTTAAAATAGTCTAAAAAGAAGATGGAAGAATAATACGTTTCTACAGTATAACAGTATGTCGCTTTCTCAAGCCACCATAATAATTCTCATTATAATTAACATTTTTACATCACTGTGAGGGGTAGGTTTAGGATTTATAAAATACAATTAACGGTTAATTTAATAAATAATATAAATAATTATCAATAATTATATAAATAATTTAGCCATTTAGCCAATAATTTAGCCAATTATCAATTATTATATAAATAATTATATAAATTATTTATATAAATAATTATTATTAAATAAATATAATTATAACTGCTGTTTTTACATTATTGTGAGGGGTAGGTTTAGGGTTAGATAGATGCTAATAAATTACAATTTATTGGAAAATGCAATAAATAATGTAAATCATTCACGTTATAATTAACGTTTATTCATCACTGTGTAGATTTAGGGTATTTGTAGGGGTAGACGGTAATAAAATACAGCTAATAAGTATGATGAGTCCTAAACAGGTTGTAACAGACAAATTTAACTTGTTAATATCAGGTGTAAACACTGAACAGAAGATCTAAAAAGACTAAATATATTATTACACCCAGGCAGTGGCAATTAAAAGCACTAAGAAAACCCCTAGCGCCTCTATCAGTGGTGGTTTAATTGAATTGAATTGCACAATACGATGCGTCTTTGGTCACTAATCTTTGGTAAGACACCAAATAGAGGTTTAAACTGTTGTCATCGTCCTTCGCAATCAAGAGACGCAAATAAAATGCACTTCGGTCATCGTGGTCAAACATTACACAATCCAAAATTCAGTGTTTAGGATTAACAACCGTATTTACGAACGAAGTGTGACTCGAGTTTTCCTACAACAGCAGAGGAGTAGTTAGTCCCTGAAGTTACTATTTCCTACACACTTTCTGTCCCGATAAAAGCGATGCCACCGTTTTATATAACCTGAGAGGTCGACAACCTGAAGCGCACGCCTCACGCTGAACCCATTTCAGTGATTCGATAGACAACTCGTGTTCCCGCAGCACATTTAACTCTCAAAATCAAGTGGTGACTGCAGCACGTTTAAGAGTTAACCATTAGAGTAGTTGTCACTCATGAGCATGAACCTTATTTAGCATTCAAAACAGAACCGACGACTGTATTCTGCCGTTGTGTGAATGTAGATCTCTGCCACTTTATTAAAGATTAAAAAAAGAAAAATCTTATATTGTCTGCATGCATAATCTGTATAATCACACAAAGATGTTCAAGGCATTACAAGACAAACTATAGAATACTAAATCACATCTTTCCTTGGAAAAACTACTGCAAAATACTCTTGAAGATCGCTTATTTTTAGCATGGAAGTGAAAATCGTTACGACCGTTGGTGTAGTAGAATTGTTTAGAAAATAAAAACGGTTTTCTCAAAGGCAGTGGAAATTTGCGAGGGCGAAACGGTTATGAGGAAGCATGAACGCTGTGAGATTAAAAACTACAAACCTGTTTGGCAATGGCAATTATTCACAATGACGAACTACGCTTTAAAAGATACTTTGGTCCTAATCTAGGCGACGTTTTCTCTAGTTAATGTTGCCGCTAATCTAATCACCTGCTGCGGATAAATGAGGAACATAACCATGAGAGAAATCCAGTGCATAAATAATGAAAGATGTGTAGCTTTATCCTCTTAAAAATGCATTCGAACGATAATGCAGTTAGCTGCCTCTGTTCAAAGAGGTTTGTACTGAGACAGTGCGAGACAGTCAGTTTCTGCGTTTCATA
This sequence comes from Danio rerio, assembly GCF_049306965.1. Lineage (NCBI taxonomy): Eukaryota > Metazoa > Chordata > Actinopteri > Cypriniformes > Danionidae > Danio > Danio rerio. Next base: position 76,338,550 of record NC_133180.1, on the reverse strand, counting down.
GCCCTATTCCCACATTTCAGAAACAAGATCAGGAGAAAGGAAAGGAAAAAGAAAATCAGATCCACTGGAACCACAACTCATCACGTCATTCCTATATACCTCCGCAACCCAATAGAATTGGGCATCCAATCTCAGGGTTTCAAGTGGCTGTTTCAGGTATTGCAGACTGTATTGTAGGAGGAAATGATCCCAGTGAGCTGTAACGAAAACAAAAAGGCTGCTACAAAAGGTGCAAGGCATCAAAGTTAGCTTGAGAGTATAACTTCTGCTACGTGACATTTATTGCAACGTTATTGTGAGAACTGATAAAAAAAGGTCAAATAAATAACTGTAAAACCATTTACTTGTGTGTTTGTGTGTGTGTGAGAGAGACCCAAGTTTAAATACGAGTTCTGCTGGCCTTAAACTCCTGAGTCCGAACAAGAGCTTAACGCACTCAAACCGGTTAACTGAGATTACTCAAACCAGGGCCCGTCTGAGACTTACACCGCTGAGAAACCGCTAGAGAGAGGTATCCTTCACCTGTCACAGCAAAGAGTGTTTGTGTGGTTTTCATAAAGGCGCAATTGCAAAAGAAATGGCTTTTCTAAGTACCCCGTTTGATTCCTTCGCTAGATGGACAGGATGTCGTCTGTAATTTCAAGAATCCACTGACTTCATTTTAAGATGGGATCCACAGAAAGAGAAGAGGGATGGATGAACCACATACTGATTAAAACACATCACAAATTTTTAAGCGGTAGTTCAACTGAAACATCGAAGTTTACATCCGTGTCCTCGAGCCGACTGCATCTTTTTTCCCCCAATCGAGTTGCACTGTTGCCGTTCCCAAATGCCGAGATGTGGTCTGAAGGGGTGTTTGTGGATTAGTTGTCAATGCACCTTTCCTTTGTAAATCCCGTGCCTCGCTTGATAGACACTTACGGTAAAACTGAATTTTTGGAAGGGGTATAGAGAAGTGACCGGTACTGCTTCAAAAAGTCCCTAATTCAAACAGTCTATGGTGCCATGAAAGCCCTGAGCCGTCTCAAGCGAAATTACTCTTGAGGAAGACCAGTTTGTTCATCTCCTCCGCGGTGACCTGCTGCTTCCTCTTCATGGCTAAGGTCTGCTCGCAGATGCTCATGCACTCCCCGTGCACAGCCACTGCGGGCACAGCCAACAACCACAGCGCTAACCGGGACAGCCGCGGGTACCTGTCCATGACCGAGCTCCAGTACTGCAGCAGATCACCTGTGCCGCTGAAGAGCGGTTCTCCGAGGTACTGGAACAGCTCTTTTCGTACTTGCGGTTCCTCAGCGTCACATGATGGCCTGTCCAATCCGCAGTCCAAACGACCTCGCTTGGGGGCCGATGGCCCCTCGCCATCCCGCTCGTCCACAGATGCTCCTGCAGACCCGCCGCTTCCTAAATCCCGCATACTAGCAGCCATATCACACACCCGTGAGATGATCTCCTCGTGTTGGTATGCAGGAACGGGACGCAGCTTCAGCTGGGGGTCCAGGATCATGGCCACCTGATGAACTCGCTCCACCTTGAAGTTCTCCTTCAGGGCTTCCAGGAAGTAATGGCAGAGCTTGCTACCAGCACCCGCTTCGCCGGCTTTGGAGGTGAACAGTTTTTCGAGACGGAGGTAGACGGGAAGGACGTTCTGGAGTGTGGGGCAGCGTTCCAAACTTAGCTCCAGCGCTGCCTGTCTCAGCGGCGCCAGCAAACACGCCAGTGTGCCCAGAAGGTGCTTGTTCAGACCCTGCAGAAGAGGAACGGTGCTCTTCGAGCGGCCGTACGCTTCACAGGTGGCTTCGAAGTTCTCGTGAACCTTCAACAAGGCCTCGGCGACTGCATCCCAGCATGGTGGAGCAGCAGGATCTTCTGCGGTTTTTCCTTCATGATTGAAGCTGGTCGTTGCTGCAATGTCGCGACAGGTAGCCAGAAGCTCCCCTAATTCGTGAAGGCCTCGTGCTTGCAGGCTGCGGCGCCCGAGAACAGCTTGAACCGTGGCTGTAAGAGAACAACCTGCGCAGCGGAGGCAGATTCCTGTGCGACCACAGAAGGTCAGCGAAGACAAGCGTGGTTCTGTGACGTAGACGGTGCGGATTTCAGACATGACAAACTCTGAGAGAACATTCTGGACCCAGTGGTGAATCTGCTCAGGACTTTCCCTTAATGAGGCCTCCTTGAGTCCTAGCACATAGCGACGGAGTCGCACACCCTCGACTTGATAGGCTGTTAGCAAATAGCAGGAGTCTGGACCAACAGTCTGCGAGTGGCAGGTCACTGCAATGCCCAAGGAGGAATTGGAGCCTAGGGCGCAGGTGACCTTCACTTTGACCTGATTGTACATGCGAGGGAGCTGTTTTAAAGCCAGTGAGCTCATATCTCCCAGAGCTTCCCGTATGGAGTAGGCTCCATTGCGGGATCCCGTGTCCACCAGCGTCTGCGCCAGCTTCAGGAAGTCTTTGCTGCTGAGAACACCGAGAAGGCCGAGGTCGACACACATCACTCGCAGCAAACGCTCTGCCACTTGTTGCCTCTCCTTTTCTGGGAGTAATCTGTTCTCTGCAAAAGCAGAACAAGTTCATTTGGTTACACGTTTTCTGTGCTTCAAGGGTTGCATTTTATATCATTAAACAAAAGCCACACATGTCTTCTTTATATGTCTTGTGAATAACTCGAATGCACATACACACAGTTTACCTTGACGGGACACGTGTGATATTTTTGCCTTTGATCAAATGTGCAATTCTTGAAACTACAGAATCTTAAGATAATAAGAGTAAAGAAGTCAACCATGATTCCCAAATTAGTAAAGGGGTCATATGATGCTACTTTTTATAACATGTAATTGAAGTCTCTGGTGCCTCCAGAATGTCTCTCTAATGCTGTGTTCACACCAGACGCTTCATTCGTCAAATCCGCTTCAGAACAGACACGGATTTGCGTGATGGGCAGGGCTTCTGTCTGCCCGGTGACTCTAGCTTCATAGCGAAATGGCTAACAAGAATTTTATGAAGAAAATAACAGTGTTTATGTGCTTTATGAAGACTGAAAAACAGCGTCAATAAGTTTAGGGCCGTGTCTGAGTCCACTACATCCTTTCAGAGTTGCATCCAGGTCTGTTAGCTCATAAACTCCTCCAGAAACTTAACCTGGCTGACGAAGATTTTCAGCGATGCTTCTGACTGAGCCAAGCCCAGTTCGATGAACGGTTGTCGGTGTTGGCTGGAGGATTTCCCCCGGTACTCCAACAACAGGCGATATGTCACAATCACGCCCCCACAAGAGCAAGCTCCTGATTGGTTAACGCGGCGCGAATGTCCGCTGAAGTTAAGATTTTCGAAGTCGAGCGATTCGCATGAAAGGCGCATCAAACGCACAAAAAATGCTCAATTCGCGCTGCGCCATTCGCGCGTATAGCACCGTTCGTAACACACTATTAGCGCAATTCCCGTCATTCGCGCCGCGCCATTCGTACAGATCTTGCCGCAGGATGTCTATTTACGCGTTTGCATTGACTTAACATGTAAATCACTCACGCTTGACGTGCGTTCCGTGTCTGGTGTAAACGCAGCATAATGTTTCAGCTCAAAATACCCTCCAAATCATTATTAATTACATTAATATTATTACTTTTTATTATTATTATTATTATTATTATTATGCATAATTCTAATATAACAGATTAAAAAAGAAATAATTTAGACTAACTGGATTTTAGTAATGCTGGAATGAAATAACTCACGGAAAGATGGCATGTGGTTCCTTTGCTGTGCCGGCTGTGGAGACTTCCACAACTGCTCCTGTGTGCCCGCCGGCGCTGGGCAGGGTTTGGGAGAGTCTTCTTTAACATGGTTCTCGTTATCAGCTAAAAGAAGATTAAAACAGAAGAAAAGAATGACAACACATTATGTTTTGGGGCAAAAGAAAGTAGATGTATTAAATGAAACCCAACAAGACAAATGCAGATGTAAAAAACAACTTAAAATTGACGATCTTTTAAGATCTACAAAAAAAGTACAAAGTTCAGTTTTTTGTGAACTGTAAAGACCAATTATTAAAGATACAAAAATTTGCTAAACTACCTGACAAAAGTCTTGTCACCTATCCAAGTTTTAGAAACAGCAAATAATAACCTGACTTCTAGTTGATCATTTGGTATCAGAAGTGGCTTATATAAAAGGTAAAGGCCTCTAGATTACGCTTAATTGACCATAATTAAATATGATCATGCCTTGATTTTGAATGGTTTGATTAGGACAGTAAGGTCTGACTCTGCTTAGACTAAAGTCTGGTCACTGAACAGAAATAATGTCCAGTATAGAATATAAAGTCCTGCTGCAGTGGAGACAGAATGAATATTGTGTCTGACTCCATCATGAGCTTGGAGGACTGCATCCATACATCTCTGACATGACTCAAATCACTGATTAATAAAGTCATCTGGAATGGCAGAGAAAGCGTTCAGCAGAACTTCCAGTTCATCAAGATCCTTTGGATTCATCTTCAACACCTCCTCCTACATCTTACCCCAGACATGCTCAATAATGTTCATGTCTGGTGACTGGGCTGGCCAATCCTGCACCTTCTTTGCTATCAGGAGCTTTGATGTGGAGGCTGAAGTATGAGAAGGAGCGCTATCCTGCTGGAGAATTGTCCCTCTCCTGTGGTTTGTAATATAATGGGCAGCACAAATGTCTTGATACCTCAGGCTGTTGATGTTGATCATCCACTCTGCAGATCTCTCGCACGCCCCCATACTGAATGTAACCCCAAACCATGATTCTTCCTTCACCAAACTTGACTGATTTCTATAAAAAGATTGGCTCTACACTGGTTCCAGTAGTTCTTCTGCAGTATTGGTGATGATTGGGATGCAGATCAACAGATGATTCATCAGAGAAATCCACCTTCAACACTTTTCCAAATGATCAACTAGAAGTCAAGTTATTATTTGTTGCTCTTACAACTGGGATCCATGACTTTTGTCAGGTAGTGTACACTTGTTTAAATGATAATTTAAACCTTTAAATCAATTAATGCATACACAATTGCATCAAAAATAGCAAACAATTTGTGTAAACTCTCTATAGCTCACAATATCTATATTTTAATATAAGAGTTATGCAAAATAAGTGGTTGCTGTGGCATAAGAGCGAGTAAATGAAAATTTTGAACTATTCCTTGCAAAGTTTTGATAACAGAGGGAATCCTGTCAAACAAAAGGGGTAAAATGTCAACATCGTAAACAAATGAATGACAGGCAATCGAGTTCGCTGGAGTTTTTATGGAATCGTGGAGGCGTCGATTTCAATGCACGTCTATGACTAAGTGATGAGTAAAAATGTTAACCGAGAAGACGAAGTGAAAAAATAAAAGCACAAGATGGAAAATAACTACGATATGCAGCGCTCACATGATGTGGTCTGTAAAAACAAAGAATGTGCCGTTTGCATTAAACTGTAACCCAAGTGGTGATGCACAGAATTAATGCAAGCAAAACAGAGCGAGTCCGACTTTTGGATGAGCTCACGGCTGAAAATGTCATCATTTTCTGGGCTCACTCACCAGCATGGGACTGCATGTGCTCCAGGAGGTTGTTGTAGAACTGGAACTGAATTCCACAGGCTCCACACGTGTAGGTTTCTGGAACACAACGTCCAGTTTCTCTCAGAACACAGCAATGTTCTTACAACAGAGCGAAACCGGCTATAGCCTCACATCAGAGCACTACATACAGCTAGCTAATCTGGGTCAGGCTATTTAAATGTATTTGATTTTAAACGTCAGGTTTGCAAGCCATGCAAATGGCACAAAAAAATGGGCATGAGTGAAGTCATTCATGATTTACAGAAGTTAAAAAAATAAAGAAATAAAAGAGATGGAGTATATGGAACGTGATATCAAGTGAAAGTGAAAAGGTGTGTGTGTGTGGTTTTCACTATACATACTCTGAGGGCTGGGGAGGGATGTGTAAGTCCGGCTGTTTGGAGTATCTGAAAGACAAATTATTCATTTTTTCTTTAATGATAAGTGGAGTTACATTCACATGCACAGCACTAGAATTCTGAAATTTATACAAAAGCCGCAAATGTAGGCCACTAATGTTGCACTTAACCCTATATTATATTTGATGCACAAATTTAGGCCTCAGTTATCAAAACTAGACTTAATGATAAACTAATAAAGCAATGCACGGATAGTTCTGTCTGGTTCTGGAATCTGATTGGCTGATAGCCGTGTGATATTCTGGAATATCAGCACTCGTACAGCCTATGAGCCTTATGTATTACTCCGCCCACATACAGTGACAGCAGATCAATAAACTACAGTTTGACAAATAGTGCAGCTGTTGGACAACATCATGTACTTTTGAGGCGTTTTATGAGAGAATGTAGTTGTTTAAAGTGCAACTATGCAGTTTATTTAGAAGGATAGTGCCTATTTTAAATATTTATATCAAGACTACCATAGAGAGTGCATAATAAGTCCTTGGGGGTGAAAAAAAACGTCATAAATTTCAAACTACCGATGATCAAATCATTATAAACAGTGATCTTATGTTGTGGTGCTGCATTTATATCATAGTAATCTGCTAGTGTTTGCTTTGATTTGGCATTTTCGGAGTTAATTCTTGTGATCCAATGATTTTAACAGAGAAATACTGGGAAATCTCTACAGACTGATGGCATTTCATGCTGTTCAGCCTTATAATATTCAAATGTGAACAAAATCAGCTGATTTGTCTCCACTTTAGACATTACACTAGAGAATCATTCAAACACTAGTTCTAAAGTGACGTTGGTGAACGAGCAGCGGTTTCTGCTGTTCTGATGTCAGCTGCAGATGTGAATGAATGGCGGAAGAAAGTAGTTCCTCATACAAAAGGGTTTTTAGGCTCTCAGTGTTTGATTTTCTTTTTATATACACGATTATGCTGTCGAACTGTTGTATAAACGCAATATCACATGAGTAGCAGTGCAATATGGCTGTATATCATCACTGGTGGGTAGGGATGTAGTTACATATTTATATATGTATATATACATATTCATCACACTTTTATTAGGATTTCACAGAGGTTATTGTGACTTTGAACACATAAATATTTGCATATCCACTAAATTGCATAATTTCAGTTCAATTACAATCTTTTCTCCATTAAACAACAAGTGAAAAGTATTTTTAAAAATCACGTCTAATAATAATGAAGTCAACTATGTTCGGTTTAGGTTTTTACAATAAGTACGAGCTCCATATTGTGGCTACGTCATATTTTTGAGCCATTCAAATGTAGTGTATCACTTTAAAAATGTTATTTTGTTTCTGAATATCAGGCTTGGCATGGTTAGAATATTTTAATTTAGATACAAAATGTAAAAAGCAAAAATAAAGGGATGACACTGACCCTTGCTGTCCCTTCTGTAGCAAAGTGGAAAAGTCTACTTGAGTTCTACCGGTATTTGTGTGTGTTGCTTTAAGTCTTCAATTTGCGATTGGAACAAAAATAAAAATGTATATGGAGTGGGAACAGGCTCTTGTTTCTGTGTTTGGGTGTGTTATTCTCTGCTGTAGTGCACTCACAAGCTAAAATACTGAAGGCCGTTTCAGCTTTGATCAAACCCATTTACTCTGACCCTCGTGTCTCAACACTTCAAGCTCATGTTTAAATAAAAAAAAAAAGTAAAAAAAATGATAATACTTTCCTGAATTCCAGATGAAAATAAGGGACTATTCAGTCAAATGGTGTGCTGTGTTTTGATTTTAATGGCACATTTCTGTGCATATTGTTTAAAGAGTTTGTAAACAATGTAATGTAAATGAATAATAGAGCAGCACACACTATCCTGGATTGAACTGAAACACATAACCAGAATAAACAGTCCTATGAAATTTACATACAAACAGGTTATAAACAGGTCATAAAGCGGTTTGTATATAGATAAAGTGTTAAAATGCATCACAGAAAAAAGAAATTTGGAGAAAAACTAACAAGCAAATAAAAAAAAAAGTTGAATATGTGCCCTTTAGAGACACATCCACAATTACATTAACAAGAAAAAGGCTACACAACCACCCATATGAAGCATATCAAAGGTGAAAGATCAGAGAGATTTCCGTGTCACTCACCGCTGGAGTTGTGGGAATTGTTGATGTCTACACGGCTGGACTGGCCAGACTGACCAGACAGTTTCCCTTCCAATTTAAGGCCAAAAGTTCCCTCTGCAATGCAATAAACCCCAATGAAAACCATTTAAATAATACACATCAGTCAATATTGAGAAATTACAATAAATGTCCCATGAATTATTTCTTTCAAATATTTCCCAAATTATGTTGAACAGATTCAGGAATTTTTCACAGTATTTCCTATAATATTTTTTTCTTCTGGAGAAAGTCTTATTTGTTTTGTTTCAGCTAGAATAAAAGCAGTTTAATTATTTTAAGGTCAATATTATTAGCCCTCTTAAGCAATATTTGTTTTGGATTGTCTCCAGAACAAACCACTGTTATTCAATGGCTTGCATAATTACTCTAACGTTACCCTTGTTAACCAAGTTAAGCCTTTAAATGTCACTTTAAACTGAATACTAGTATCTTAAAAAACATCAGGTCAAATATTATGTGCTGTCATAAAACAAATCAGTTATTAGATACGAGTTATTAAAACTATTATGTTTAGAAATGTGTTCATCTCACCATTAAACTTTTCTGCCAACCCGACTCTACATCATAATTTTTCAATCTAGATGGATGGGGCAACCATTACTGCATCCAAAACGGTAAAAAGTCTTGGAGTAACGATTGATGACCAACTTAACTTCTCTGACCACATCTCTAGAACTGCTCGATCTTGCAGATTCGCACTCTATAACATCAAAAAGGTCTGACCCTTCTTATCTAAACATGCAGCTCAACTCCCTGTTCAAGCTCTTGTTCTCTCCAGACTGGACTATTGCAACTCTCTACTAGCCGGGCTTCCAGCTAACTCTATCAAACCTCTTCATCTGCTTCAGAACGCAGCAGCACGAGTGGTCTTTAATGAACCTAAAAGAGCACACGTCACTCCGCTGCTCATCCGTTTGCACTGGCTGCCAATTGCTGATCGCATCAAATTCAAAGCTCTGATGTTTGCTTACAAAGCGACTTCTGGCTAATCTGCAATTGCCTCTCTGGCTCCACCGCTAACTGTATTACAAAATAATAATAATAATAATAAATAAATTAAAAGTACTAATGTTTTACTTCCTACACTTTACAAATTCACAAATGAACGAATGCACAAACGCATAAATGACGTAATTCTTGAACGATCAAACGAATGCATGAATAATCGAACGAATGCACAAACAAACATGAAAGCATGAATGAACGCACAAATGAGTTGCTTAAGCAAATGAACGAATAAATGCACATGCAAATGCACAATTGAATGAACGCACAGGGGAATGAATGAATGCATGAATAAATGAACGAATAAATACACAAATGAACAAATGCACAAATAAACAAACGCATGAACGAATGAATATACAAATGAACGGACACACAAATGAATTAATACACGAACGAACGAATGCATTAAAATAAAATATTTTCTGATTTTTTTGCATCTGAAAAAGTCATCCTATCTGAACATGCAGCTCAACTCCCTGTTCAAGCTCTTGTTCTCTCCAGACTGGTCTATTGCAACTCTCTACTAGCCGGGCTTCCAGCTAACTCTATCAAACCTCTTCAGCTGCTTCAGAAAGCAGCAGCATGAGTGGTCTTTAATGAACCTAAAAGAGCACGTGTCACTCCGCTGCTCATCCGTTTGCACTGGCTGCCAGTTGCTGCTCTCATCAAATTCAAAGCTCTGATGTTTGCTTACAAAGCGACTTCTGGCTGTGCTCCTTCTTATCTGCTCTCACTTCTGCAGATGTATGTGCCCTGCAGAAACTTGCGTTCTGTGAATGAACGTCGCCTCGTGGTTCCATCCCAAAGAGGGAAGAAATCACTATCCCGAACTCTCGCATTCAATCTGCCCAGTTGGTGGAATGAACTCCCTAACTGCATCAGAACGGCAGAGTCACTCGCTGTCTTCAAGAAACGATTAAAAACTCAACTATTTAGTCTCCACTTTCCTTCCTAGTCTGCAATTGCCTCTCTGGCTCCACTTTAACTGTACTCAAAAATAAATAAATAAATAAATAAATAAATTACTAATGTTTTACTTCTTACACTTTACATACCTGAAACTTGCCTACAGCACTTATTCATTGTTGCTCTTGTAGTTGTGTAAATTGCTTCCTTGTCCTCATTTGTAAGTCGCTTTGGATAAAGCGTCTGCTAAATGACTAAATGTAAATGTAAAGCAGGGGCAGAATATACAGGAGGGCGGATAATTCTGACTTCAACTGTATTTGCCGGTTTCATCCATAAAGCATCACTCATAGATCAGGCAGTTTCCATGAATTAGGAACAAAGCGATTTCATTTGTTTGATGATTTATGGGAATTGTGATTTGATCAAGAACTCTTTTTTTGGCAAGCAAAACGTAAAAGAAATCAAAAGATTTAATTAGAGAGGTCATACCAATGCTTGATTTATGGAGAGCTTCTAAAAATCTTTTCACCCGTCTACTGACTTTCATAATTGTTTCTCTAAAGGTCTCTACCAACATAAAAAAATAGCAGAGCAATTTACAGTATATGCTATAGTATTTTTGAACTCTACTATAGTAAAGTCCTTTATTTGACGGAATTAAAGAAATGAATTAATCTGCTGTGGTGATTCGGTAATAACTATAGCACAAGTATGGCAATATAAACAAATGGCCCAACACTGTCGTTATGTTCCTTCACTTCTTGTCTAAGGTTAGGAATGGAAGTAACAAATTAACTAAAGTTTTAAGCTTAGAAATAAACTAAAAGAGCATGTAAGAGGACCAAAAAAGGGAATCACTTTAGTGTTCTACCTCAGAAATGTGACAAACAAAAGTCTTCTACAACTATAGCGTATATTATACAACAATACGCCACAGTTTACTGCAAACTAAAGTATACTACAGCAGTCATGATCAAAGTGTTGTAATTACTACAACATACAGTACAATGCACTTTACTGTATATGCTATTTTGTTATCTGCCAAAATTATAATCATATTTCTCACATGATATTCGGAGCCAAACTGACAGGGATTTAGCAAAACCTTTTGACGTTTAATTATCTGTGTCATATTGCATACCAACAATGACAGTTTACAAATGGGAAAAAGTAGTTTGTGTAAGTCTGTACCTCAAGATATGTCATATATCTTATAAATCTTATATTATCTTCTACTTGTTTTCTTTAGGTATTCTTGGACCGTTGACAGAGATTCTGGGATCTCACTGTGACTCCATGAGCAAACTGATCACTTCCACACATTTCCAAATGTGGGTCACTTTGCATGCAGCTGATACTTTTTTTTCTCTTTTAAAGAAAAATGTCTGAAAAACATTGCGAATGTTGAGACAAGAAATGCATCTCATTTCCATATTTCCCCTTGCGTTCCACAGAACGTGCCAAAAATATTATTTTCCCAAAGTTTGCAAGCTTGGAACTGTAAAAGTGTTTTAGATTTCCCAATTTCCTTTCAGATTGCCCATTCTCAAGCTTTATTGATTTGTAATCGTAGTTTTTTTTAGGTTTAAAATATTATTTGTCAATGGTCAACACAAACAAACAAACAAACAAACAAACAAACAAATAAATAAATAAAACTGTCAACGCTGCTTTAAAAAAAAACAATTATCTCTGTTAATCAGCATTCAAGTGGTAATAAAACATGAACATAGAATGAATTGTCTTTTTTTGTTTGTTTGTTTGTTTGTTTGTTTAAAAAGTAGAGGCTCTTTTTTATTTTTATAGATAATATGATAACATATTCAACGCAGAAAACATTTTGAGGGTCATCAAATTTAGGTACAACATTATCAAATGCTGGCAGTAGCTGGCAACTCCACTCAAAAAATGATAATGGGGCGGGGGAAAGAGTTAAATATTCGTAAAAAATTATAAATTTAGGTTTTACCTAAATCATTTTATCAATGATTTATATGCTGTGTATATGTTTACACAGTTAACAGACTTAAAACAGCAGGCAAATGGAAGACCTTCACAATCATTATACTGTACTTTGTAATTAATCCTCAAGTCATGTGCTTTCTGAACTGTTTCTGCATGGATGGGGTGGATGGATTGGGATGAGGTGGATGGATTGGGATGGAATGGAATGGGATTTGATGGCTTGGGATGGAATGGATGGATTGGGATGGGGTGGATGGATTGGGATGGAATCGAATGGAAAGGATGGATAGGGATGGGAGGATGGAATTGGATGGATGGATGGATTGAAAAGAAATGGGATGGATGGATTGGGATGGGGTGGATTGATGGATGATGAATTGGGAAGAAATTGGATGGGATGGATGGATTGGGATGAAATGGGATGGATTGGGAGGGAATGAATGGAATGGGATGGAATGAATGGGATAGATGGATTAGGATGGAATGGGATGAAATGAGTTAAAATGAATGGATTGGGATAGGATGGATTGGAAGGGATTGATAGATGGATGGATGGATTGGGGTGGGGTGGGATGGGTGGATTGGGAGGAAATAGATGGATTGGGATAAAATAGGATGGAATGAATGGATTGGGATGGGATGGATGGATTGGGATGGAAGGATGGGATGGATAGGGATGGGGTGGATGAATTGGGATGGCGTGGATGGATTGGGAGGGAATGGATGGAATGGGATGGATTGTGATGGAATGGGATGGCTTGGGAAGAAATGGGATGGACGGATTGGGAGGAAATGGATGGAATGGAAGAGAATGGGATGGAATGAATGGGATCGGTGGATTAGGATGGATTGGGATAAAATGGTGATGGAATGAATGGATTGGGATAAAATGGACTGGAAGGGAGGAATGAATTGGGGTGGGATGGATGGATTGGGAAGGAATGGATGGATTGGGATAAATGGGATGGAATGGATGGATTGGGATGGATGGATGGATGGATTGGGATGGAATGGGATCGATAGGGATGGGGTAAATGGTTTGGGAGGAAATGAATAGATTGGAATGGAATGGGATAGATTGGAATGTATGGATGGAATGGATGGAATGGATGGGATAGATTGGGATGGATTGGAATGGATGGATTGGGATGGTTTGTGATGGATGGATGGGTGGATGGATGAATGAATGGATTGGGATGAAGGGTTGATGGACTGGGATGGATGGACGGACAGACGGACAGGTGGATAGATAGATAGACAGATAGATATATCTACACCAATGATACACTACACTATGACTACACCAATATTAAAGATTATTAGTCCACATCTGAAATATGTCTAATACACAGAAGATTAATATTTCAATATGTCAACATCAAAAACATCCCTCATCCACAATATTAATAATAATAATAATAATAATAATTATTATTATTATTATTATTATTATTATTGTTGTTGTTGTTGTTGTTGTTGTTGTTGTTGTTGTTGTTGTTGTTGTTGTTGTTGTTGTTGTTGTTGTTGTTGTTATTATTATTATTATTATTATTATTATTATTATTATTATTATTGTTGTTGTTATTATTATTATTATTATTATTATGGTTATAATAATTAATATTATTATAGTAAAAATAGTAATAATAATAATAATAATAATAATAATAAAACACGATTCATTAGCAGTCACATCCACATCTCCTAGCGAAGCCACAAATCTCGCAAACTCTTCATTTAGAATAATCAGTCATTTTGAAGCAAATTGAAATTTAATTCTGCTCGCATCGCCACAGTCTCTCTGACCCATTTCTATATTTTCACCATACTTTAAATAGCATTCAATGTCAAACTCCTCTGCATATCCTCAACGCAGGACTAAGAGATAAATGAGAGGAGAGACGAAGGACGAAGATAATAGGAGAGACTTTTTTTTTTCCTTTTCTTTTTTTTACGCCCAACACCTCAGCAGACTGCAATAACAACCTGACACGCTTTATTGCAGACAGATTGGCTAGTTTTACAACACAAATAATGATCTGGGGAAATCAAGTTTACTAGTAGTTTTCTTAAGCTTCTATATTCTGCATGTGAAATAGGGCTGTGCAATGTAATGTTTTAGCAATTGAGCAGTGTAGAGCAGTGTTTCCCAACCCTGTTCCTGAAGGCACACATTTTCACCATCTACCTAATCAAACACACCTGAATCAACTCATCAGAACATAACAAGAGACGCCAAACCTGAGGTTAATGGAGTCAGATAAGGGAGACATCCAAAATATGCACTGGTGGTGTGTCTCTAGGAACAGGTATGGGAAACACGGCTGTACAGAGTGTTTAGTGTGTAACATTGCTCTATTCATCTGTTTGCAGAGAAACAACACACATCTCGAGTGATGAACTTACTCAGCGGAGCGTGAAGAGCCACGTGCTCCTGATACGGGTTGAAGTATTTGTACTGCTTTCCACAATACTCGCACGTGTAACTTCCTGTTTCTGTAAACACAAGGTAACACAAGGTATAGTAATTAATCAACATGCAGTAAACAAGAACAAATGTCAAATTTATGATTAGAAAATAATTTTTTTGTTACAAAATAATGTGCTAAATAGAAAAAAAGGTTTACACATTAGCAGTAAACTATCGTATTTCAATATATACAATTTTAAAGAGACAGTTCACACAAATATTTACTCATCCTCCACTTGTTCCAAAACTGTCTAAGTTTCTTTCTTCCGTTGAACATAAAATAAGATATTTTGAAGAATGTTGGGGTAAAAAAACAGCTATTGACTTTCATAGTATTTTTTTGTAACTACTATAGATGTCAATGGCTTCTCTTTTTCCCCGACATTCTTCAAAATATCTTCTTTTGAGTTCAACAGAAGAACAAAACACATGAACGTTTATTAACACTTGATTTGAGGAATTATTTAAGAAAATTGTAATTGCTGAGTGAACTATCCCTTCAATACACCATTGCTTTCAAGTATTACCATCTACACATTTTACCTTTATAATACCAGCACCCGTCTCATGAGCAAGATCACTATTTTATTTATTGCACATAACAAGTATAAAAATTAGGTAAAATGATCAAGATTTTTCTTAATTTATACATTTTTTATACATATAATTTGGTTTACTTTTAATAAACAGCATTACCACATTATTAGAAAGCTGGATCTATACAAAAATTATAAGAATAATTTCTAGTCCTGAATGAAATCGTAAAATTCTACGAGCATCATTCTTATAATAATAATAATAATAATAATAATAATAATAATAATAATAATAATAATAATAATAATAATAATAATAATATCACCAATAATGATGATGATAATAATAATAATAATAAAATTATTGATGATAACAACTGATGATAGTTATTAATAATAATAATAATAATAATAATAATATTACCAATGATGATGATGATGATAATAATAATAATTGATGATAATAACTGATAATAATAATAATAATAATAATAATAATAATAATTATGATAATAATAATAATAATAATTGATGATGATAATAATTTATAATAATAATTTATAATAATAATAATATCACAAATGATGATGATGATGATATTAATAATAATAATAATATCACTAAAGATAATGATGATAATAAAAATAATATTCATAATAATATTCATAATAATAATAATAATAATAATAATTGATGATAATAACTGATTATAATAATTGATCATAAAAAAATAATAATAATATAATTGATGATGATAATAATAATATTCATAATAATAATAATAATTATTATTATTATTATTATGTTAATTGATGATAATAATTAATAATAAAAATAATATCCCTGATGATGATGATGATGATATTGATGATGATAATAATAATTATAATAATAATAATAATAACCATAATTGATGATGATGATGATAATAATATAATAATAATAATAATAATAATATTAATATTAATAATAATAATAATAATAACAATATTATTACTATTATTATTATTATTATTATTATTATTATTATTATTATTGTTGTTGTTGTTGTTGTTGTTATGTACACAAACGTTTATTTATACCCAGTAAAAATTATGATAGAATAAAACTATTTTCATTGATTTTTATTTTAAATGGACAAGAACACTTTTTTCTTTTATTTTAGAAACACTGTGTTAGTCTAAATTAAATTTCTTTTTTTTCAAAAACAAATAAATCATACGCTAACATAATCTTACATCTGGACCAGCCCTGTTATGCATTTAACCTACAATATTTTGGTACGCTTCGTTCTTGTTTACCAAATAAATGAAAAAAGAACCAAGAACAGAGAACATTCTTAGAGTGTACTACTTTGGGTTCCAAAAAAGAACCAAACGAGAACCATATGGCAACATTAGGGCAACGTTTAAATTGTGTCCATCTGGGAGTGATGATTCCGATAGATTCTGAGATGTTTATATATTAGCGGCGCTCGGTGTATTTCCAGCAGCTTAAGGAGAAGCTCATACACTCATAAATCTCCCTCCTTCAATGAAGGTTATATTCAGAAAGCAGACGATCTCCTTCAGATCAGTCAGAAAGTGTTCAGACTTGTCAGACCCTGACGCTGCATCAAAGGGAAAACCCAGGAATATCAGAATTAAGGGACTCTTACTTGGTCCCATTTTCTGGAAGGATTCGGCTTCCTCTTTCAGGTCTTCAACAGGAATCACATGGTCATATGGATCTGGATGACACACACACACACAGACATGAAAAACAGAAATAAAGAATAAATGAAAACTCAGTTAAAGTTATTCTTTGCACCAGAATAAATCTTAATCTTGTAGTCAAGTGTGCCGTTCCATTCCAAATACTCATAAAAAATTGGGAAATCCACTGCTCACCATCAACGGCATGGAGGTCTCTGTGCTCCTGAAAGCAGCTGTAATACTTGTATTTCTTCCCACAAACGTCACATGTATAACGGAAAGCGCCTGCAATCAAAAACAAAGACTTATAAATATAACCATTTAGATATTTCCATGTTCCCCTTCACTAATTATTCCTGCTTTATTTAGGAAAAATCAGCAAACTACAAAAAACTTTCTCAGAAATGTTGTGCTACTCACTATTGATTCCCAGAGATGCTCCTTCTCCAGAAACAGTACCTTCAGCCTCTAAACAGCAAGAAGAAAAACAAAATACAGATAAATGTGTACACTTTTGAACATCATAAGTGAGAATTTAAAGGAATTTGATGACTTATGCATTTTTTTCTTTGGATTTTAGACCCTTTATTATTTTGTTACATTTCAGCCATTTTAAGTAAACATTGACCGGTATGTATACTTCATTTTAAAAAGTATGTGTTGTTTTATATAAAAAAAATAAAGGTATATGTAAAAATATGAATAAAAAAATATAAATAAATATCTGAATATAAATACATATATAACTAAATAAATAAATATATAAATATACATAAATAATTATATACAATAAATTAAAATATACAATAAATACATAATTAAATACATATCTAAATATAATAGCTAAATATATAAAAATAAATATCTAAATATGAATAAATATAAATAATTATCCAAATATAAAAAATAAATAAACAAATATATACAAATAAATATATAAAAATTCATTAATATAAATAAATATCTAAATATAAATAAATAAATATAAATAAATATAAATAAATATCTAAATATAATATATACTAAATATCTAAATATCTAAAAATAAAAACTAAATATAAATAAATACAAATATAAACATAAATAAATATCTAAATATAATATATATCTAAATATAATATATAACTAAATAAATATATATATATATATATATATATATATATATATATATATATATATATATATATATATATATATATATATATATATATTATATATATATATAAATCAATATCTAAACAAATACATATAAATATAAATAAACTAATATATACAATAAATTAAAATATACAATAAATAAATAAATAAATATAATAACTAAATATATAGATATTTAAATATAAATAAATATAGATACATTTCTAAATTAAATAAAAACAAATATAAATAAATGAATAAATAAATATCTAAATATAATATAAAACTTAATATATCAATATAAATAAATATAAATAAATATCTAAATATAAACAAATATCTAAATATGAAAAAATCAATAAATATAAATAAATATCTAAATATAATATCTAACTAAATGTCTAAATATAGCTAAATATCGAAATATAAATAAATTAATAAATATAATATATAAATAAACTATATATATAGATAGATAGATAGATAGATAGATAGATAGATAGATAGATAGATAGATAGATAGATAGATAGATAGATAGATAGATAGATAGATAGATAGATAGATAGATAGATAGATATATATATATATATATATATATATATATATATATAGTTTATTTATAGTTTATTTATTTTATTATATATTTTGTATACACACACATATATATATATATATATATATATATATATATATATATATATATATATATATATATATATATATATATATATATATACAGTATATACAATAAATTAAAACAAATAAACAAATTTATAAATATAATATGTAACTAAATATATAAATGAATGAATGAATGAATAAATAAATAGATAAAACAATTTTTTTTAAATGTAGTAATAATTACATATATTTATGATTTTTGTCTAATAGGTCACCATATAATTTGCTGCTCTGAATGCTCATTTCAGCTCAGTACTGAAAGAACAGGCCTTTACCTGAGTGAGCTCGCACGTGTGTCTGAAAGCAGTTGTAGTATTTGTACTTTTTGCCACACACTCCACAAATGTATGAGCCTGCAAGAGAGAAAGGAAAACATCAGATAAATGTGTTCAGGTGTTAGCAAGGTGCACTGTGTAATTACACCTCCAGGCAGGAAACACGGTTTACAGGTTAACAGTTTAACAGCAACCCGTCTGCTCAAGGTGCTGTACCTGCGAGAGGAGGAATTAAACAGACATAGATGTACGCAGACACACCTAACCTTCAGATATTTCCCCAAATATCCATGTCTAAATTGTAAATTAATTACTATATGCAGTCTTGGTAATTAGAGGTCAAACAAAGCAATCCGCAAAGGCCAAAATTTGGTCTGTTTGGCAATTTAATGTCTAAAGTCTCTATCATTAGAATTTTTTAAGATTTATTTTTGGCCTTTTTGCCTTTATTGAGAGGATAGAACAGCATTTAGACAGGAAACAAAGTAGGAGAGAGAGAGAGGGTAGGGTCAGGAAATGTGTTCAAGCCGGGATTCGAACTCGGGACGCCCTGTTGTGCCATATGCCCGCGCACTAACCACTAGACTATTGCGCTGACTAAAGTCTCTATTTTGACAGCATTTAGTAATTAATTATCTTTAGTTAAGAACAATTGCATCCAAATTAAAAGTTTGTTTAGACATAATGTGTGTGTGTACTGTGTATATTTATTACGTGTATATAAATGCACACCTGCATGGTCACAGGGTACCCCAGCGATCCTTCAAATGAAGTTCAAAGTTTTTAAAAAACCTTTTCAATACCATTTTAAATGAAATTCAATGCCAACTATGCATCCACTCTGACAGAAGTATAAGTGTAATGTCTAATCTGTATAAATGTTGAACCCTATAAAATAATCATGCACAAGTGGGCTCCTTGAATTAACCCTTAAAGACCTAGAGGTATTTTGTGGGCACCTAATGGGCCTATATTATTATTATATATTTTTTTAAAGCAGTTTTATTGTTATTTTAGCCTCAAATGTCATATATTACTTTAAACAGGAGAACCTGAGGCTTCAATCTGTATCATTTAAAGGTCCAGTCTAAAATATTAGACTATATAGATAATATTATATATGCCCAAAAACATATGAACAGACAGAAAATAATCCAGAATTTTTTAGAAAAACTGTTTTTAAAAAAAAGAGGCATTTTCTAGTTATTACAAACAAAACCTCATAAAGTTTTTATTTTTTTTTTCTTTAGAAATACACGCTATGCTGATTTATGCTTCCAAAATAAATTCTGTCTACATCCACCTTTCCCTGAGCAAGTTATAGCAATTTATTTTAATGTTATTCTAATGCTGTGTTCACACCAGGCGCGGAACGCGCGGATAAATCGCGTTATTCGCGCGTAAATTGCCGCGTGAACATTTGAGTTTACTCGCTTCATTCGCGCGTCAAATTCACTTCAGAACAGACACGGATTCGCATGATGGGCAGGGCTTCTGTCTGCCCGGTGACTCTAGCTTCATAGCGAAATAGCTAACATGGATTTTATGAAGAAAATAACAGTGTTTATGTGCTTCATGAAGGCTGAAAATAGCGTTGATACGTTTAGGGCCGTGTCTGAGTCCACTACATCCTTTCAGAGGTGCATCCAGCTCTGTGAGCTCATAAACTCCTCCAGAAACTGAACCTGGATGACGGAGGCTTTCAGCGGTGCTTCTGACTGAGCCAAGCCCAGTTTTATGAACTGTGACGTAGAACCTGTTGTCGGTGTTCCGAGGGAAATCCTCCAGCTGACACCGACAACAGGTTCTACGTCACAATCACGCCCCCACAAGAGCAAGCTTCTGATTGGTTAACGCGGCACGAATGTACGCTGAAGTTCAGATTTTCGAACTCCAGAGATTCGCGCGAAACGCTCAATTCACCCTGCGCCATTCGCGTATCGCAGCGCAGGATGTCTATTCACGCGTTTGCATTGACTTAACATATAAATCACTTGCGCTTGACGCGTGTTCCGCGTCTGGTGTGAACGCAGCATAAGGTGTTTTTCAGTGGGAACAAACTAGCGCATTTATTTACTGACAGTGTATTTGCCCAAAAGTTCTGGGATGAACTAAACAGAAGGATTGTTACACAATAACAGAACACTGAAGCAAGTTTGACCAAATAATATATTTTCAGTTATCATAAACAGCAGCACTTACAATGAACAAATAAAAAATAAGAAAATAATAAATAATGCGTCAAAGTCCAAATAAACATGGTGCAAATCCTCAGTAAAAAAATTTGATGTAAATATTTACAATACTATAACTAGTTACATAACTAAACTAGATTCAATATGGACCATTCTTAGCTTTTATGTGCCAGCATGGACATGGTGTTGACCCTGCTGCTTCTGTACAGCCTATTTCTCATTCCGGGTTGTTCAAATTGTTGATTGCTGGTCCACAAAGCAAAACTTATGCTTATTGATTGAGAGAGAGCGAGTTTGAACCAATCTGGGCATGGAGGAGGGACAATGCATCAATGCATCATGTCTGGTTCGTCCAGAGACACAAGCCACGATCGTTCCTTTATCAAATCAGCGTTGTCAAAATGTGATGACGTAACCACAATGATTCCGGAGCCTCTGAAGGTCCGGGTAATGTAATGTTATACAGCGATGGAAAGCTGAGACTTTCTTCTTTATGCCAATCTTTGAATTGTACGCGAATCAAAAAGTTATTAAACATTTCAGAACAACACTTATTTTTTGCCGCGGCAGCTGTTTCGGTCTTTAGGGGTTAAATAAAATCTTTTATTTCAATTATAAGTAGGCCCACCCGGAATATGCGCGCGCAGAATTCTGCAAATAGTCCACAGATTTTCAGCTCATCATTAATTCTGTTTATTTACTTGAGTAAACGTGTGTAATATCTATATATATATATATATATTTTTTTTTTTTTTCAGTTTTAATTTCAGTAATATTATTGACTAATGTGAACATGTTCATCTGATTTATGTACAATGCAGTTTGTACAGTCATTTGTCTTTTAGTAGAGATATTATATGAAAAACTTGCTTGATTTACCAAATAAAGTCAATCTAATTAGATTTGCATGTTAATCTTTAGTCAGCACTAATAAATATACAACACCTACAGTAATATGATAGTCTGTCCTCGAGTTCACGATCACAACTCGAGATATTTAGAGTTTTGCATAATAAAGCACTTCAGAGTTAATGTACAAAAGCTTACACAACTTCACAAACATCTGTAATGAAACATTTTAAGCAAATGTGTATTATCATTAACCCACGGACCAATCAAAGCCGCGATGCATATGAGGGGAAAAGTTAATATAAGTACACACGAGTAGAATATTCTTTATTTCAGTAATGTTTATGCATGGAGAGAGCAGCATGTTGTAACTTAGTTTTGTTTTTTCATTACATGGAAAAAAAGTTGTGAAAACAAAGTTTCCTTTTGTAATGAATGTCAGTGGCATCAATGTTTAGCTAGAACACAACGGTCAAAGTCAAGGTATTTATTTGAAGAAAAATTGTTGTATTATGTGTTATGATTGTCAATTTGACAAAATATTCTCAAAGTAATTCAGTTATTATTGTTACAAAGTTATTACCGTCAAAACTTTTGATCATTTTAAGGCATGCTTGCTGAATAAGAGTATTTAAGGCTTTATTTATTCTTATTTAACTCTTATGAACCAGATGTGCACAACATAAGCAGCAGGACAGCAAATGAGCACATTATGATCGTCACCGACTCGGTCCCAGTCATTCCCCTCGCTGGCCAGCAGAGGTCACCATCCCCGGACTTTTAAGCATTACATCATCCATCTGTACTGATTGTGCACACCTGAACTGAATCCCGGTAACGACCCACGCTCCCTATATAAGCCACACTCAAACTCCAGTCCATTGCGAAGTCTTGTTTAGCCCCGGCCAGCATTACTGAGCGTTCTTTCCTGCCTGATCTTCTGTATATTACCCCGGACTGTTTCTGACTCTGAGTTGCCTTCTGCCTGCTCACGACCCTTGCTTGATACATGGACTTTGTACCACGCTGCCTGCCCTCGACCCAAGCCTGTCTAAAGGATTCTTAACCACGCCGCCTGCCACTGATCTATGCCTGGTAAATCACTCTGTGTCTGTCAGTTGCCAGCCCCACGACCATTATTGATTACTGTTGATGTGTGTTCGCACTTTAGTGCGTGTTGGATGTTTGTGTTTGACTGTGTCTAATAAATACTGCAAAATGGATCCCTCCGTGTCAGTCTCCCCATTACAATGATATGATGTCTAAAGAAATCATGTGACAACGATGACTGAAGTAATTATCTCAGGATTAAATAACATTTAATTGTATATATATGAAGAGTTCAGATGCAAAAACCTCCAAGTGACATCTGAATATTCATTTTAAAATGAGCATTTTTCATAGGCTCTCCTGTGTCTTGATTCAATAATTTATTTTTTTGGCAAAGCATAGGTTATTTATTAATTTTCTTTCTGGCTTGTTCCTTTTATTAATCAGGGGTTGCCACAGCGGAATGAACCGCCAACTCATCCAGCACATGTTTCTACACAGGAGATGCCCTTCCAGCTGCAACCCACCTCTGGGAAACATCCATACAGACACACTGCGGACAATTTAGCCTACCCAATTCACCTGTACTGCATGTCTTTGGACTGTGGGGGAAACCGGAGCACCCGGAGGAAACCCACGCAAACACAGGGAGAACATGCAAACTCCACGCAGAAACGCCAACTGACCCAGATGAGGCTCGAATCAGTCCTACTTGCTGAGGCAACAGTACTACCTACTGCGCCACCCAGAATAGGTTATTTTTTATCTATTTTAACATGAAATAACAGAAGAATGCAGAAGAAATTTCTAGATGGCAATTAGAGGTTTTTGCTTCCCAACTCTTCATATGCGTGTATGATTGCAAATTGTAGTTATACTTCACAATATTTTATGTTAGCAGTAAACGCAACTTTGGTAAGTAAATAAATCATAAGAAAAAAACATCAGATCTTAATTTTACATTTGCAGCCAGTCCTGCAAGTATATACACTCACGGCCACATTACACCCGTCCAACTGCTCGTTAGCGTAAATGTCTAATCAGCCAATCAGATGGCAGCAACTCACTCCATTTAGGCATGTAGACATGGTCAAGACGATCTGCTGAAGTTCAAAGTGAGCATCAGAACGGGGAAGAAAGGAGATTTAAGTGACTTTGAATGTGGCTTGGTTGTTGCTGCCAGATGGGCTGGTCTGAGTATTTCAGAAACTGCTGATCTACTGGGATTTTCACGCACAACCATCTCTAGGGTTTACAGAGAAAAAGGGGATATATCCAGTGAGCGGCAGTTCTGTGGGCGCAAATGCCTTGTTGATGCCAGAGGTCAGAGGAGAATGGCCAGACTGGTTCCAGCTGATAGAAAGGCAACAGTAACTCAAATAAGCACTCGTTACAACCGAGGTCTGCAGAAGAGCATCTCTGAACACACAACACGTTCAATCTTGAGGCGGATGGGCTACAGCAGCAGAAGACCACACCGGGTGCCGCTCCTGTCAGCTAAGAACAGGAAACTGAGGCTACAATTCACACAGACTCACCAAAACTGGACAATAGAAGATTGGAGAAGCGTTGCCTGCTCTGATGAGTCTCCATTTCTGCTGACACATTCGGATGCTCGGGTCAGAATTTGGCATCAACAACATGAAAGCATGGATCCATCCTGCCTTGTATTTACATTTAGTCATTTAGCAGACGCTTTTATCCAAAGCGACTTACAAATGAGGACAAGGAAGCAATTTACACAACTAAAAGCAACAATGAATAAGTACTAAAGGCAAGTTTCAGGTCTGTAAAGTCTAAGAAGGGAAGTATTAGTAGTTTTTTTTTTTTTTTTTTTTTTGTATCAGCGGTTCAGGCTGGTGGTGCTGGTGTAATGGTGTGGGGGAGATTTTCTTGGCACACTTTGGGCTCATTAGTACCAATTGAGCATCGTGTCAACACCACAGCCTACCTGAGTATTACTGCTGACCATGTTTATCGCTTTATGAGCACAGTGTCTCCGTCTTCTGATGGCTACTTCCAGCAGGATAACATGTCATAAAGCTTAATCATCTCAGACTGTTTTTTTTGACAATGAGTTCACTGTACTCAAATGGCCTCCACAGTCACCAGCTCTCAATCCAATAGAGCAGCTTTGGGATGTGGTGGAACGGGAGATTCACATCATGGATGTGAAGTCGACAAATCTGCAGCAACTGCGTGATGGGATCATGTCAATACGGAGCAAAATCTCAAAGGAATATTTCCAGTATCTTGTTGAATCTCTGCCTTAAAGGAGGCAGAAAGGGTCTAACCCGGTACTAGTAAGGTGTACCTAATAAAGTGGCCAGTGAGTGTATGTGTAGTGGTGTAAAGTAACAAATTACAAATACTCAAATTTCTGTAACAGACTACTTTTGCCATACGTTTGTGTGTAATTTTAGTGCATCAATCGGTCTTGTGTTCGCGCAGTTTCTCCTACCTTGTGTCTGAGAGTTGCGCGAGCTGCCCAGAACCACACAGATTTCAGCAGGAATGCTCCCGTCGCTCACTTTCCCGTTGCTGGCCACAGATTCTGCAGGTGCTTCGGTCTTCACAGTGACGGAGGGCAGTTTTGGGGACGTGGTGGGCACTGCCTGTGTGGCTCCAGCCTCTGTCGGCACCACCGGTGGGTCCTTGGGCTCCTGACTGGGGTTCGGCACCTCCTGACAACTCATGACTCCACGTCTGTCAGCAAGAGCGAAGAAACTGAAAAACACACAAAATGAGATGTGATAAAACACATACATGTTTCTACAAAAACAGAAATAAATCTTATTTCAAGAGGAAAATAACCCGGATACTCAAATTAATATAAACAAATTACATAAAATGATACAGTAAGGCAATAAAATACAATAAAAACAAATAAATAAATACAGTTAGTATGGATGGCATTAATGATATTAATAAGAATACTACTACTACTACTACCAATAATTTTTTTTTAAATTGTTTTTTTTGTGTGTGTGTCCATTATTGTCTAAAAATTATTAGCCCTCATTTTCCAAGTGCTGTTTAATATAGCAAGAACATTATTCAGGCTATTTTCTATAATATTTAATAATTTTGAGAAAGTCAGATTTCTTTTAGCTTCAGTACTTTTTTTAAATATTATTATGTACTTTTATTATTATTATTATTAACAACTATTATTTTATCTTATATTATTATTATTATTATTAGTAGTAGTAGTAGTAGTAGTAGTATTACTATTATTATTATTATTATTATTATGAATAATAATTAACAAAGTAATAATGATTGTTGTTGTTCATTCTATTAACAATATATTTTATTATTATTAACAACATTATTATTTTATTAATAATAATAATAATAATAATAATAATAATAATAATAGTATTGTTAATAAAAGTAATAAATATTGTTGTAGTTTATTACTATCAACAATATTTTATTATTATCAATAATTAAATTAATAATAAATATTGCAGGTATTATTATTACTATTATTATTATTATTATTATTATTATTATTTTAAACAAAAGTAATAAATATTGTTGTTGTCGTTTATTACTATCAATAATATTTTACAATCAAGAATAAAATTAATAATAAAAATTGTTTATTATTATTATTATTATTATTATTAATAATAATAATAGCTAGAACTTATCTAACATTCCTATTAGATAATAATAATAATGTTAATAAGTAATGATTATTGTTGTTGATTATTATTAGTATTATTAGTATGAACAACATATAATAATAATTATTATTTTTTATTATAATTATTATAATAACAATGAGAATTAATTGATTCACTAATATTATTAACATTATTTTATTATATTATTATTATTATCATTATTATTATTAATGTTTATAAAAGTAATAAATGCTGTTGTCATTTGTTATTATCAACAATATTTTATTATTATCAAAATTAATATTAATAATAATAATAATAATAATAATAATAATAATAATAATATAAAAACGTTCAAAATAATGATAAATATTGTTGTATTATTATTATTATTTTTATTAACAATAGTATTTTTATTTTAATATTATTATTATTATTATTATTTGTTTTATTATTATGATTATTGTTATTATTATAAATAAACCACTGTTGTCCAGTAACTTGTCTACCTAATTACCATACTTAAACCTTTAAATGTCACTTTAAGCTGAATATTCGTATCTTGAAAAATATATTAAAATATTATGTGTTGTCATCATGACAAAGATAAAACAAAATCTGTTATCAGTGTTATCGGTTATATTTTTTTTAGATTTAAAGACACATAAATACACAGTGTATGAACATAAAAACGGGTTGAGAGTATTTCCATCACAGATTTAATGCTCAAAGCTCCAACAACAGTGAATTTGGGGCAAATAATTTCTTGTAAATTATCAGACAATAAGAGAACAAGAACCAAATCAAAACTAATTCAGAAACTCCACACTGTGGCTTAAACCGACTGAACGGCAGAAGAAGCATTTTAAAAGCCTACAATATTCCCTCTGTTCAGAATAACAGATTTATGTTGGGGGAATAACTGCAAATATATATGCACGGCTCAGACTCTGCAGAGAAATAAAATCAACTTGATACATGAATCTGCAGAAAATGTGTGGAAACACCATCTTTATCCAGCAGCAGCAGAGTTTACTTTGAGGAGGAAAAGATGCAGTGAAATAAGCAGACTAATTGAATCAACAATCAATTGTACGGAAGGCCATTTAACATATGGGATTTATAAAAAATAAATCAAATAAGAATAATAATAAAAAAAAGTAATTAATTGCAACTATTCTGACTCGTCTACCCTCACAAAAATTAATGAAAGAAAAAAAAAAAAAACATGCAAGTTATAAACTAAGTTGTGAGAAAAAAAATTGCATCAGAATTTAAACATTTACATTTAGTCATTTAGCAGACGCTTTTATCCAAGGCAACTTACAAATGAGGACAAGGAAGCAATTTACACAACTATAGGAGCAACAATGAATAAGTGATGTAGGCAAGTTTCAGGTGTGTAAAGTGTAAGAAGCAAAACATTAGTAATTTATTTATTTATTTATTTTTGAGTACAGTTAGCGGTGGAGCCAGAGAGGCAATTGCAGATTAGGAAGTGAAGTGGAGACTAAATAGTTGAGTTTTTAATCGTTTCTTGAAGACAGCGAGTGACTCTGCCGTTCTGATGCCGTTAGGGAGTTCATTCCACCAACTGGGCAGATTAAATGCGAGAGTTCAGGAAAGTGATTTCTTCCCTCTTTGGGATGGAACCACGAGGCGACGTTCATTCACAGAACGCAAGTTTCTGGAGGGCACATACATCTGCAGAAGTGAGAGCAGATAAGAAGGAGCAAAGCCAGAAGTCGCTTTGTAAGCAAACATCAGAGCTTTGAATTTGATGCGAGCAGCAACTGGCAGCCAGTGCAAACGGATGAGCAGCGGAGTGACACGTGCTCTTTTAGGTTCATTAAAGACCACTCGTGCTGCTGCGTTCTGAAGCAGATGAAGAGGTTTGATAGAGTTAGCTGGAAGCCCGACTAGTAGAGAGTTGCAATAGTCCAGTCTGGAGAAAACAAGAGCTTGAACAGGGAGTTGAGCTGCATGTTCAGATAGGATGACTTTTTCAGATGCGAGAAAGTCAGATAATAATTTATTTCAATTTATTTGAATGCGTTCATTTGTTCGTGTATTAATTCGTTTGTGTGTCCGTTCATTTGAATATTCATTCGTTCATGCATTTGTTTATTTGTGCATTTGTTCATTTGTGCATTCGTTTGTTAATTTGTGTATTTATTCATGCATTCATTCATTCCCCTGTGCATTCATTCAATTGTGCATTTGCAAGTGCATTCGTTCGTTCATTCATACTTTCATGTTTGTTTGTGCATTCATTCATTTATTCATGCATTTGTTCGATCGTTCAAAAATTTAGTAATTTATGCGTTTGTGCATTCGTTTGTTTGTGAATTTGTCACTATATTAATTTGCTAGCGTGTCCATTTTTGCATTCGTCCATTTGTGCATTCGTTCGTTTGTGAATTTGTCACTATATTAATTTGCTAGCGTGTCCATTTTTGCATTCGTCCATTTGTGCATTCGTTCGTTTGTGAATTTGTCACTATATTAATTTGCTAGCGTGTTCATTTTTGCATTCGTCCGTTTGTGCATTCGTTCGTTTGTGCATTCGTTCGTTTGCATATTCGTTCGTTTGTGAATTTGTCACTATATTAATTTGCTAGCGTGTTCATTTTTGCATTCGTCCGTTTGTGCATTCATTCGTTTGCACATTCGTTCGTTTGTGAATTTGTCACTATATTAATTTGCTAGCGTGTTCATTTTTGCACGAATTCGTTTGTGCATTCGTTCGTTCGTGCATTTATTCATTCATGTGTTCATTTGAGCTTTGTTTGTCCGTTCATTCAATAAAAATCAATATCACACTCATGCAGCTGCTTTTTTTGGGAGGGAAAAAAGCACATTAGATTTCGCACCTCCACCCTCGTTTAAAAAAAAAAAAGTGTAACCCAGCATTGGGTCAAACAAACTACATTCAAATAAATAAAATAAAAAAAGAATCTGAATTCACAGGCTGAAATGATGTTGAAATTAACACACACACACCAATCAAGTGCCAAATACAAACACAAAGCAGTCCTTTTAAACGTCATTAATAGATAGCAGAATGTGTGAATCTGCTCTTAATGACACGCATGTCCATCAGAAAGAGCCAGAAGGTTTTATTAGCGCACAGGTTCAGTCTTTCAGCCATTCATCTGAAAAGCAGCGCTGAATGCTGGAACTATGAGCAGAATTTCAACACTCATCTAATGAGAATTTATTACTCTCAGGCTATTTCAGGAGATGACTGGAAGAGATTAGGCTGACAGTCCTAGTTTCCTTGAACCAGAATATACTGACACACTCCTGTCACACACAAAACACACACACACACCCAAAATGTCCCAGTCATTTAAAAAAAAACAAAATTTAAATTAAAAGTAATCTGAATTTCTTTTTTTGTTTGTTTTTTCTTTTGCTATTTTACATTTATATGGAAGAGCTGGAAAAAGAAATATGGCCTGTTAAATTTCATCTGAAAGAGTGGGCAACTCAAAAGAGAAAAAAAAAAAGGCTTTTCAATTTATATGCTAATGATCTCGGAATTAAAATTTAATAACCGGGAGATATTGAAAAGCATACTTGAATTATACAAAAAATAAATCCTGAAAGAATAGACTAAAATTAGAAATTCAGGGCAGCGCGCAGGCCAGCGCTGAGCCCTTAAACACTCGTGATTACATTTTTGATGGAAATCAAAATTGCAAAACAAGCAGGAGATGAAAAGACTCGATGTGCTGCGTTAGAAAAACTGAGGAGAGATTTTTTTTTGCTGTGCTCCTAATCGTGCAACATGTTAGGCACACGTATAATCCATACACAAATGATATTATGCATATATGACCACAGAAATATCATCGGCATCGTTTCTTTGGGGGGGAAATTGAGATTTATAGTTTACCAGAAAAGCAAAATAATTAATTAAATGAGCTTTTCATCGATGTGCAGTGCTCAACATAAATGAGTATTTAGAAAACGAATATTTCTTTCCATTTCTTAGTGAATATGAGTCTTGTATTTTGGTGAATTTGCAACAAAACAGTTTTATTACACAGATATACAGTTGAAGTCAGAATTATTAGCCCCCCTGTTTATTTTATTTCCGAGTTTCTGTTTAGTGGAGAGCAGATTTTTTCAGCACATTTCTAATCATGATAGTTTTAATAACTCATCTCTAATAACTGATTTATTTTATCTTTGTCATGATGACAGTAAATAATATTAGACTAGACATTCTTTAAGACACTTCTATACAGCTTAAAGTGACATTTAAAGGCTTAACTAGGCTAATTAGGTAAACTAGGCAGGTTAGGGTAATTAGGCAAGTTATTGTATAACGATGGTTTGTTCTGTAGACTGTCGAAAAAAAAATGCACATCAATGCAAAGCTCATTTAATTAATTATTTTGACCTTAAAATGGTGTTTAAAAAATTTAAAGCTGCTTTTATTCTAGCCGAAATAAAACAAATCAGACTCTCCAGAAGAAAAATATTATCAGTCATACTGTGAAAATTTCCTTACTCTGTTAAACATCATTTGGGAAACATTTAAAAAAGAAGAAAAAAAATCAAAGGGGGTGAATAATTTAAACTGTATGTATTAAAATAATATTTTTTGTCACCAAACATCTTTAGAAACATTTACATTCATGCATAAAATATACATTTTTTTTATTTTTTATTTCCTAAGTGCAAAGTAGAGTGTATTGTGTGCTTCAGATTGTTCATTGTAGTTTTTGTTAGGCCACATTATTATTTACCTTTATATTTGTTGGTATATTTATTTTATTTGCTTGTTTTTTTCTCATTGTATGTGCTTAAGTTGATACTATCTATACATTTTGAAACAATTTGGTTTTGTCTTCCTTTTTTAACTGTAATTTGCCATAAAAGTCATAAATACATAAAAATGATAACACTTTACAATAAGGGTCATTAGTTAACGCATTTACTAACATGAACTAATCATGAACAACACATGTACAGCATTTATTAATCATAATTGAACATTTACTAATGCATTATTAACATCCAAGTCCATGCTTGTTTACATTAGTTAATGCACCATGAGTTAACATGAACTAACAATGAACAACTGTATTTTCATTAACTAACGTTTACTAACATGAACAAATATTGTAGTAAATGTATTGTTCATTGTTTGCTCATGTTAGTAAATGCATTAATTAACATTAACTAATGAACCTTATTGTAAAGTGTGACCATAAAAATAAATAAATAAATACATTATTTATTTTTTGTTTCCCTTGAATTTTGCTCTTTTTAATAAGATTTTTCCCAACATACTCATTTTGAACCGTCATCATAAGCTCCAGATTCAGCTTCAGTACGAACTAATCTAATGTAGAGTATATGCACAATGTAATATTATAAAGCTTCCTTTAGTAAACATTCATTTAAATGAGAGATTTGAGAGACTTTGTTGAGCACTGTATATGCTGACCAAATACTGTCCTAACAAACCATACTACATGAAGATCTGCAGTCTGAGGGATCATTCAACATACATCTAAATATCGAAAAGAACTTGGTTTTAAATTTGTTCAAAGGTTGACATATTTAACTAGAAACAGTAGTATTTACAAAATGTCTTTATGGAGCATAATCTTAATATTGTGATGGATTATGGAACAAAAAAAGAAAGAAAAATCATTAATTTTGACCCACACAATGGTATATTTTTGAGTTTAGCCAAAAATACAATACAAAAAACCAGTCATGAGGATAATTTTTTGGGGGGGGATTGAGATTTATTCTGTACCAGAAAGAAAGAAACAAACTGAGTTCATAAGCTTTTCGTTGATGTGCAGCGCTCATATAAATGAGTACAGCCCATCTTGAAAATGGATATTTTTATCCATTTCTCAGTGGATATAGGTCATGTATTTTAGTGCATCTCAACGAAACAGATTTATTTAACAGATATATTTATTAAAATAATATTTTCGTCACAGAACATCTTTAGAAATAAAAACAATTCATGCAAAATATTGGGAAAAAAAATAATCAAACTACAAAATTCCAACAAAATTTTATCTATTTTAGTTTTTTCTTGAACTTTGCTCTTCAAATCAATATGTTTGACCCACACAATGGTATATTTTCGAGAGTAGGCAAAAATACAATGCACAAATCCAATCATAAGCATCATTTTTTTGGAAAAACTGAGATTTATTCTTTACCAGAAAATAAAAAAACTGAATAAATAAGCTTTTGATTGATATACAGTGCTCAGCATAATTGAGTACAGCCCATTTTGACAATTAAAGGGTCACAAAACAAAACACAATTTTTGAGCTGTCGTATATGTGTTCCACACTGCTAAAAACACTATTAGGACACAAATATCTCACTAAAAAGTGTCAATTGGTTGGTTTTGCGTTATTTCGAGCTAATTCGTACTTCCGGTTTGAATGGAATTTTTGAAGCTGCGTCACGGCCATGAGATAATAGCGTGTATTCCAGCGTGCAGACTGCACGCCAGAGTGTCCCGTATTACGTCTCTGAGTGTGCTGAGAGACGTAATACGGGACATTTCTGATTATGGAAATTCCATAATTGATGTGGAGGCTGAAGTATGAGAAGGAGCGCTATCCTGCTGGAGAATTGTCCCTCTCCTGTGGTTTGTAATGTAATGGGCAGCACAAATGTCTTGATACCTCAGGCTGTTGATGTTGATGTTGATCATCCACTCTGCAGATCTCTCGCACGCCCCCATACTCAGGCACGTGCACACATAGGGCTCAACCTGTGCAGTGCACATGGCCGTTTTAGTCTTGGATAGAAAGTGCCCTTCCAAAATGATCAAAAGTGGCCCCGCGACACGACACACCCTCCGTCCCGCCCTTGAGTTGGCGCCTGACAACACCACTTTTTTAGTGCGTGCGCGACAACACCGCTCTCCAGTGCGCGCGCGACAACACCGCTCTCCAGTGCGCGCGCGACAACACCGCTCTCCAGTGCGCGCGCGACAACACCGCTCTCCAGTGCGCGCGCGACAACACCGCTCTCCAGTGCGCGCGCGACAACACCGCTCTCCAGTGCGCGCGCGACAACACCGCTCTCCAGTGCGCCCGCCACAACACCGCTCTCCAGTGCGCGCGCGACAACACCGCTCTCCAGTGCACCCGCCACAACACCGCTCTCCAGTGCGCGCGCGACAACACCGCTCTCCAGTGCACCCGCCACAACACCGCTCTCCAGTGCGCGCGCGACAACACCGCTCTCCAGTGCGCCCGCCACAACACCGCTCTCCAGTGCGCGCGCGACAACACCGCTCTCCAGTGCACCCGCCACAACACCGCTCTCCAGTGCGCGCGCCACAACACCGCTCTCCAGTGCGCCCGCCACAACACCGCTCTCCAGTGCGCGCGC
Source organism: Danio rerio (assembly GCF_049306965.1). Lineage (NCBI taxonomy): Eukaryota > Metazoa > Chordata > Actinopteri > Cypriniformes > Danionidae > Danio > Danio rerio. Next base: position 76,304,584 of record NC_133180.1, on the reverse strand, counting down.
GACAACACCGCTCTCCAGTGCGCGCGCGACAACACCGCTCTCCAGTGCGCGCGCGACAACACCGCTCTCCAGTGCGCGCGCGACAACACCGCTCTCCAGTGCGCCCGCCACAACACCGCTCTCCAGTGCGCCCGCCACAACACCGCTCTCCAGTGCGCCCGCCACAACACCGCTCTCCAGTGCGCGCGCCACAACACCGCTCTCCAGTGCGCGCGCCACAACACCGCTCTCCAGTGCGCGCGCCACAACACCGCTCTCCAGTGCGCGCGCCACAACACCGCTCTCCAGTGCGCGCGCCACAACACCGCTCCTCAGTGCGCGCGCCACAACACCGCTCTCCAGTGCGCGCGCCACAACACCGCTCCTCAGTGCGCGCGCCACAACACCGCTCTCCAGTGCGCGCGCCACAACACCGCTCTCCAGTGCACCCGCCACAACACCGCTCTCCAGTGCGCGCGCCACAACACCGCTCTCCAGTGCGCGCGCCACAACACCGCTCTCCAGTGCGCGCGCGACAACACCGCTCTCCAGTGCGCGCGCGACAACACCGCTCTCCAGTGCGCGCGCGACAACACCGCTCTTCAGTGCGCGCGCCACAACACCGCTCTCCAGTGCGCGCGCGACAACACCGCTCTTCAGTGCGCGCGCGACAACACTGATATTCAGTACGCGCTCCAGCGGCGATGATGATGACGACAACAACAACGACGACGACGACAACAACAACAACAACAACAACGACAACGACGACAACAACCACCTTTTCTTTCTCTTAAAACTAGGATCGACGACAAGACTTCTGTCAGGCAGTGCAGACTTTAGACAAAAGCACAACTTTAAATATAAAAACGATCAATTCTACAGTGCAAAGTCAGATAAAATGCGTTGAAATGAAGTTAAATTTGTTACTGGTATGATTTGAATGTATATTTTAGTACCATTTATAATATGTAAGAAAAGCAAGCGCTCTGCTATGTGTCAAGTAAACACACTGAACACATGTAAATGCAGAACAGACTATTAGAAGTAGCTACAAGGTGCCAATATATTTCACAGCCAAGCGTTCTTTGGTAATACTATAAATTAATCATGAAAAGCTTTTATTTGTGTGTGCGTGTGTGAATATGTTCAGGTTTAAAGGCCTGTATGAGTGTGTAAACTAATGTAAACATTACAGAAGCGCAGTGATACAAGCCCACAAACAAAGGCATAACTCAGAATTGATGAGGGTGGATGGACGTACATACAGTATATAAGGCACGTTTATAATTTATTACACTACATAAATGCTTCAGTGTGAATTATTGCATTCATAATTACATTCCCGGCCTTCTCTTAGTGTCGGATGTTCCATGAGTTTTTAATAAGGAGCTTTAATAATCAGACAGATGCTGTTCAGACTTTAATATCAGCTGATGCTGTAACTTGATTACATTTTATCCCACCTTAGAGCCTCTGGTAATATTTTACACAACACACACACTGACAACATTAATGATCCGACTATTTTTTGATCAACAATGCAATCAGGCCCTAAAACAGACCATTCCGTGTGCTTACATGGACACAAATATTTAGATTATTATATATATATAATATAATATTAAATATATAATATTTAAAATTCTGCAATACAGCCGCTTCCAGCTGCAACCCAGTAGTGGGAAACACCCATACACACTCATTCACACACTCATACTCATATACTACGGCCAATTTAGCTTATTCAATTCCCCTTTAACGCATGTGTTTGGACTGTGGGGGAAACCAGAGAACCCAGAGATTGTTGGCCAGATGGGTATTAACATGAACAAAGAAAATTGAAGACCTGTTAAAACATATCTAAGCACTACAACACAATATTTCAGTAAATTTAAGACATTCTAAAATTTTAAGAGCATATGGACACTCTGCTAACTAAATAAATGAAGGAATATTTAGGTCATATTTAGGCGAAAATCATCAATAATGCTTGCGGTGCACTGGAACAAATGATTCATTTGATCTACGCATTTTCTTTTAAAGATAACTAGCTGCAATCAATTAATATGGGCTGAATTTAAACAAAGAAAATTTAGTAACGTTCAACTTCATTTGTTTGTTGAAATTCAGCCCAAATTAATTGTTTGCAACCACTTACCTTAAATAAATGCAATTGATCATTTAATAAAATAATAATAATAATAATAATAATAATATTAATAATATTATTAATAATAATTATATTAATAATAATGTTAATAATAATAATAATAATAATAATAATAATAATAATAATAATAGTATCATTATTGTTATTAATAATAATATTATTATTAATAATATTAATAATAATACTGTTGATATTATTATTAATATTATTAATAACATTATTATTAGTAGTAGTAGTAGTAGTATTGTATTATTATTATTATTATTATTATTATTATTATTTTATATTATTATTATTATTATTATTATTATTATTATTACTACTACTACAATAATACTACTACTAATAATAATAATGTTATTAAAAATATTAATAATAATAATAATAATAATAATAATAATAACAATAATAATATTAATAATGTTCATAATAATAATAACAACAACAAATAATAATAATAATAATAATAATAATAATAATAATAATAATAATATTACAATAATACTTCTACTAGTAATAATAATAATGTTATTAATAATATTAATAATAATAATAATAACAACAACTGTATTATTATTAATATTATTATTATTATTATTATTAATAATAATAATAACAATAATAATACTAATAATAATATTAATATTATTATTATTATTATTACTACAGTAATAATACTAATAATGTTATTAATAATAACAATAACAATAACAATAATAATAATAATAGTATTATTATTATTATTATTATTAATAGTAATAATAATAATAATAATGTCATATTTGAAAATAACGCAAATAAGTTAACTTTGTCCACACAACGAAGCATTGAACAGAGCATCGCAACTCAAGCAGAAAGAACGTACTATGTTTCTCAATGTCATGCAAGGTGTTTGATTCCACAACATCTGCGTTCTTCTGCCAAGAAACTGTGAGAGCAACCCTAATAATAAAAAGGTGAGGAAATGTAGAGCCATTATAAATCTTCCAGAACTGGACAAACTCCAGAGTATCTGCGCATGAAGTGCCAAAGTAAAGGAGGCCATCGAGAAGCCTACGGCAAGCCGGAGTTACAGTCCAGCTATGAGAGGAACCAAACCGAATAACAGCACTATCAGAGCAGATCTATAGATGGGTATGGAAAAGAAATACTAATTTACACATACACAGTTGAACACATACACACACAAAAAAAATAAAAAATTAATTAGTTAATATATAAAGAAATAAAAAAAATAATAAATAAATATATATATATATATATATATATATATATATATATATATATATATATATATATATATATATAAAGAAATAAAATATATAAAAATAAAGCAAATGAAACGTACAAAAAATTAAATATATGAAAAATAAAAAATAAACAAAATATAAAAATAAAAGTAATAAATATATTAAAAATTTAATATATAAAACAAATATATATATATATATATATATATATATATATATATATATATATATATATATATATATATATATATATATATATATATATATATATATAAATATATAAAATTAATAAAATATATAAAAAATAAAAATAAAACATAAAAAATCATAAAAAGAAATAAAATATATAAAAGGTAAAATAAGATATAAAAAAATAAGAAATAAAATACATAAAAAATAAAATGTATAAAAAAATATAATTCATTTAATTAAAAAATAAACATACATATTTGTTAGGAAAAACAGTGACATCTAAAAAATAATTTTACAAGCGTACATTAAAATGACCACAGAAATGGCATTATAAAAAACTATTTTGTATTAATTGATAAATCATTTCTCAACAGTTCATGTTATACTATACATAATGTATAGTAATACTTTACATGTTATCTATAATTATTTATAACAATTTAAATTAAATGACATTTGAATAATAATATAATTCATAAAAAATGTGTTTGAATGAATGTGAATGGATGTTTCCCAGTAATGGGTTGGAGCTGGAAGGGCATCCGCTGCGTAAAAACATGCTGGATAAGTTGGCGGTGGCGACCCCGGATTAATAAAGGGACTAAGCCGAAAAGAAAATGAAAGAATGAATGAATGAATAATTGAAAAAAATAGTAACTCATTTGATTTACTGCACATTTCCATTTAAGTTATCTGACATTATCATGATTAGTTTATTCTGACACAGATAAATTATTGTCATATGCTCTTATCCTTCTTAAACTGTAACTTTTTCTACTGCATAATAAAAGTCACCTCCCTCTAGTACGGCCTGAAGATGAATAAATGAATTTTCATTTCTGGTTAAACTCCCCACTTTCGATTTGCCAATGCAGATTCAACCACCAATATTTATTTCCATTCTTATATATTCGGCTTTAAAGGCTGCGCCAAAACACACCACAGCAAAATGGCAGATGCTATATTTAGCACAATGCTAACACGCTATCATTATTTCCTTTTTTTAGAGCTCGAAAATCCTGGAACTCGCTGACCTTAAATGAGTGGGCAGAACAACAGCTGAAATTATTCTCCAAAAGCATGGCTTTAAAAGCAGGAGCGAGTCAAGGTTTCATTTTTTTGAGTGAACTCTCTCATTAAAGGGATAGTTCACCCAAAAATTGACAATTTCCTGTTAGTTTACTCCCCCACAGATCATCCAAGATGAACTTTAATAGAACTTTCAAGAAGATCTTGAGCTGAATCTGTGGTTCCTGGTGATTTATTTAATGGCAGAGAGAATTAGATTAAAAAACGAACACATACAGACGAGTTTAAATCAAAGGCCATGAGGGGAGGAGATTCATTTTGGGGTGTACTGTCCCTTTAAGACTCTGCCGTTCTTCTAACTAAACAAATGCAAGCAAATGGGCGCCGCTGACCATGTTCACGGCTCTGTGCAAAAGGTCAGATGTTCTTGCTCGCACTGAAGCACAGAGACGCTCTTTAGGAAATTCACAAATCACGCTGGGATAATATGGATCGTCAGTTCTGCACAAGCCCATAGACTTCAAGAGCATGCAAAACCAGGACATATGGAAAGAAAGATCATATTTGTGTTATATAAGATCCAATTTTGGGGTGTTGTGGTGGCACAGTGGTTAGCACTGTGGCCTCAAAGCTGGTCGCTGGTTCCCTGGTCAGTTGGCATTTCTGTGTGGAGTTTGCATGTTCTCCCTTTTTGGTGTGGGTTTCCTCTGGGTGCACCGGTTTCCCCACAGTCAGATGCACTATAGGGAAATTGATGAACTGACGTGTTTGAGTGTTAATGAGTGTGTATGGGGGTTTCCAAGTACTGGGTTGCAGCTGGAAGAGCATCCGCTGTGTAAAGCATATGCTGGAATAGTTGGCGGATCATTCCACTGTGGCGACCTCTAATAAATAAGGGACTATGATTAATATATCGGAGGCAGGAAATGAGGAAGGAGGAATAATAAATAATCTTATTTTTGGGGAGATGTTTCCCTGTATCTGAGGTAATAGCATTAAGTAGTCAAACGAATTAAAGCATTTGGAACCAAGGAGTTTTAATATTGTAATTGACATCTGCAAAAGAGTACGTTTTTTTTCCTGAGTGACACACAAAACTCATTATTCATAGCTACAAAATGGTAACAAGGAGAAGAAAATAGTAGTATCATTAGATTAAAAAAAACTTCATGAGTATTAAATTTTTATTTTTTTTCATTGAAGTACAAAAACATTTAATAAATATTGAATTTATTATTTTATTTACTATTATTATTTTTATTTCATTTATTACTTAATTAGATTTTACTTTTATTTTGTTATAATTATTTAATTTTATCTTTAAATTTAAATATTTTAATTTTATTTATTTAAAAATATTTTTATTATTATTATTATTTTATTAATTATTTTTATTTATTTTTTTTAAATATTATTTTTATTTTATTTATTAATTGTATTTTATCTTAATTAATTTTTATTTTTATATAATTTTTTTTTATTTTATCGCGACACGGTGGTGCAGTGGGTAGCACGATCGCCTCACAGCAAGGTCACTGGTTCGAGCTCCAGATGGGTCATTTGGCATTTCTGTGTGAGGAACTTTATTATCTGTGACAAGAAAGGAAGGAAGTTGGATTAATTATTTATAATTTTTTTTTTTTAATTGAATTTTATTTTTATTTTTATTATAATTTTATATGTTATTTATTTTATTTTATTAGCATTTTTTATTTACTATTAGTATTATTATTAATAATGTATTTTTTTTTAAGTATTTTTATTTTATTTATTATTATTATTACATTTTGTTTAAAAAAAATATATTATTATTATTTTATTTATTCATTTTATTTAAATTAATTTTTATTCTTATTTTAGGGCGACTAGGTGGTACAGTGAGTAGCACTGATTAAAAAGGTCACTAGTTTGAGTCCCGGCTCCTCTGTGAGGAGCTTACATGTTCTCCCCGTGTTGGCGTGGGTTTCCTCCGGGTGCTCCGGTTTCCCCCACAGTCCAAACACATGCTGTATAGGTGAATTGGGTAGGCTAAAATTGTCCATAGTGTATGAGTGTGTATGGATGTTTCCCAGAGATGGGTTGCAGCTGGAAGGGCATCTGCTGCATAAAACATATGCTGAATAAGTTGGCGGTTCATTCCGCCGTGGTGACCCCAGATTAATAAAGAGGCTAAGCCAAAAAGAAAATGAATGAATTATTTGTAATTTGTATTTCATTTATTTTGTATTTATTATTTTTTTATCATTATTATTTCCCTAAACGTTTCCAAATTTTGGCAACAGAATTAAAAAATAAATAAATTAAGTCCATTAATTATTCACATATGAATCAGAGCAATTTTCAAACCAAAACAATGAATAAAAAGGCTCAATATTAAACAAAGCATCGAACAATTATGATTGTTGTATTTCTGCTCCATGAGACTTTTCAAAAACAAATCCTACATGACTGTCAGAGCTGTGTGCTGTTGTCCACGTCACATAAAAAGCTAAACCAAATCAGATTTAGTAAAAATAATCAACTCCGCACTACTTATGACCACACGCATTGTAGAGAACTTACAAATGACACCTATTATGTGTCCAAATGCTTAGACTAGATCAAATTTAAAGCGGAGATTCTAAGCTATAATATTACAGATATTTTAGCGTTCAGTGGTTGCTCGTTTTAGTTTTAGGATTTTTTTCTTTTAGTTAATGATGATGTTATTTTGGGCCACTAAAAATGGCTAATCCATATTTTAAAGCATTTTGTGTGTGTGTGTGTGTGTGTGTGTGTGTGTGTGTGTGTGTGTGTGTGTGTGTGTGTGTGTGTGTGTGTGTGTGTGTGTGTGTGTGTGTGTGTGTGTGTGTGTGTGTGTGTGTGTGTGTGTGTGTGTGTGTTCAACGAAAGAAAGGAAATTACACCAGTTTGGAACAGCATGATGTTGAGTAATTGAAGATAATTTTCATTTTCAGATTAATTACGCCTTTAAGAAAGTGGACGCTTTCAAAACAAATGAAGGTGGCTGCTTGTCCTCAGGCGAGCTTGAGAAGATTAGAAATTTCCCACGAAGGAGGACAAGAGAAAGAAGAAGAACAACAACAACATGATGAAGACGAAGATGAAGGCGAAAAGATTAAGAATACCAAGATTAAGATCAAGAAGACTAAGATGAAGACAAAGTTGAAAAGATGAAGACGAAGAGCAAGGAGACGAAGATGAAAGCAAAGACGAAGACAAAAGCTAGACAAAGGAGAAGACACTGAAAACAAACAAGATGAAGACGTGTTTCTGCAGACTGTTTATATCAAGTGTGATTATAAAACATGTAATTAATTATTTTATCCCTGCTGAAAAAACCAGCTTGAACCAGCCTAGGCTGGTTGGCTGGTTTTAGCTGGTCGACCAGGCTGGTTTTAGAGGGGTTTTGGCCATTTCCAGGCTGGTTTCCAGCCATTTCCAGCCTGGTCTTAGCTGGTCAGGCTGGAAAATGACCAGCTAAAATCAGCTTGACCAGCCTGGTTTAAGCTGGATATAGCTGGTTTTGGCTGGGCTCTCAGCCTGGCTAAGCTGGTCAAGCTGGAAATTCGAAAATCGAATTGAATCGTGCCTTTAGAATCGAAAATGTAATCGAATCGAGGATTTGGAGGATTGTGACACCCTTAATAAACATATTTACTGTAATCATTACTATTGGACTGTGAAGAGACTTTCAACCAGCACAACAAAAAAATGTTTCTGAGGACAATCACCTACTGCACCTTTAAGGAACTCTGTGGTAGTTTATTTACACACTTCTGTTGTAAAACCACAATATTACACTTGTATGAGTGTGATATACTGTATAACAGCACGTCATTTAACCTCAGAGTTCTTTGGTTTGGCAGTGAGAGCATAGAGTTTACCATGATCAACAAATGAATGTAGCGCAATATATGAAATTCAGCATCCCAGAGTGATGCAACACTGATAATTACCCAGAATCAAAAATAAGGCTCACATTTGCATATCCTGCAGTGAAATAAAGGCAGTTGAGCTAAGCATTATCCTACAGTCACGATATCACAGTCATTTTATATTCATTGCTTTCGGGGCAAAGCAGCACATTAATGGAGTTTTTAAAAAGGGATTTAAGAGAAACACTGCATCGCACCGCACCGCATCTGCCTTATAATTTAACTTCAAGAGCTCATTTTTATGAAGAAATTCATGGAACAGCTCACCAAAACATGTACAGTCATCATTTACACAATCTCACACTTCTGAACACACTCTTTTAAAAGTTGTGTGAATCAAAAATTTGCGGTAACGTTTTAAAACCTGAATTAAAGGGTTAGTTCACTCAAAAAATTTACATTTTCCTCACTATTTAATCTCCTGAAGCGATTCCAAACCTTTACGACATTAAGTTAAACATAAAAGAAGATAGTTTGAAGAATGCTGTAAACCAGTACCCATTGACCTCCATTGTAGGAAAAACAAATACAATGGAACTTAGTGGTTACAGGTTTCCAGCATTCTTCAAAATATCTACCTTTGCGTTTAACAGAAGAAACTCTTAAAGGTTTGAAACAAGACTTGAAACAAGTGAACTACCCCTTCAACACTTGCAGCATCATAAAAAGGTCAAAGTCTATGATTTTAACCCTCTCAAGGCAGGCGTTGCTGATTTGCAACAGTTAAAAGCATAGATTTCGCCTGTTTCTAAAATTTTATTTGAGCCTGAAAGGGTTAAAGGACTTTTATTGACCTCAGCGCACAGTCATGCTTGTCTGTAGTGCTACGAAACATTTACGTAAACATAAATGTGGCCATTATCTTCTTCATGTCATTTCAAGTTCTGCATTATCTATAACTATATATAAGACTCAGCAATGAGGAATTAGAGAAAAGCAATGCACAATATGGATATATCTGTTATTTTAATATGCGTACGTGTTTGTGTGTGGCAAACAGTCTTGAAATTTCATGATTTCCTCATACAGATAAATAGAATAGCCAGATATATGACTGCTGAGGGTACAGTTTCTTAGGTAGCACCAGTTTTAAGCCAAACTAACCAACAGCATAATGCAAAGAAACACAAATACTGCGATTCTTAAATCAATGCACGATGTGTCAAGTGTCTGTTTTACTGGTTTTGGTTTTGGTTTCTAGCACCATGCACCACTAGTTCTATCTATCCATCTATCTATTCGTCTGTCCACCCATCCGTCCTATGGGTGGACAGACAGACAGACAGACGGAAAGATGGATAGATAGAACCATATAAAATCAAATGACAGACAGACTGACAGATAGACAGATGGATACTGAAATCAATCCCAAAGCTATGAAAGCTCATCTGTATAGTGAGATTAACTAAGCTAGACTGCCGTTTTTAATGAAGAATAGTTACAATGGAGAATGAAATGTTGGTATTTTATAGGCTGATATGGCTAGGAACTGGCGTAATAATCAAGGAACTTTCCATACCATAACAGTTTATCAAAACTCTTTCATAATTTTTGTGCGAGAAGCTAACGGTCTAATCCGATTCAATGATCTATGCTAAGCTAAGCTAAGAGTGCTCCAGCCAGACCCAGTGACTGGATAAAATCAACCGCTTAAGGGGTTTTACAACTAGGAGAGTTATAAAAATGAGCTTTAAAAAAAAGAAAAAGTGTAGTGTTCCTTTAAGAATGTGAACATAAACGCACTCACGGACTTTGATTTGGATCTGACATCAAACAAAACTATCACACAACCACTTTCCCCCCTATATTTCATATCATTTTTTTCCAGCATCAAAGTTGTGGTCAGAGAAGGAAGTAAAGATGCATGGAAAAGAACTAAAATGTTGCTGTTTTCTAGGCTGATATGGCTAGGAACTACACTCTCATTTTGGCGTAATAATCAAGGAACGTTGCTGCCGTACCATGGCTGCAGCAGGTGCTTTTAATAATAGTACTATTATAAAAACTCTTTGGTCATATTTGAGTGAGATGCTAACGGTCTAGTCCGATTCAATGATCTATGCTGAGCTAAGCTAAAAGTGCTCCAGCAAGACCCGGAGATTGGATAAATAGATTATAAAAATGGTAAAAAAAAAAAAAAAAGAGAGAAAAACTGTTAAAGGGGTTTTACAACTAAAAAGAGTTATAAAAGGAGTGCATTTCCAAAACCAAACTAAAATGGTGGTATTTTTTAGGCTGCAATGTCTAGAAACTATACTCTCATTCTGGCGTAATAATCATGGAACTTTGCTGCCGTACTATGGCTGCAGCAGGCGCAATAAGAAAAGCTTCAAATAATAGTCAAATTTTATGGTCATTTTTGAGTAAGATGCTAATGGTCTAATTGGATTCAATAATCTATGCTAAGCTAAGCTAAACGTGCTCAACGGTCGAAATGCTAACGGTCTAATCTGATTCAATGGCCTATGCTAAGCTAAGCTAAAAGTGCTCCAGCCAGAACCACAGATTGGATAAATGGATTTGAAAAAAATTGTAAAAATTCAACTGTTAAAAAGGTTTTACAACTAAAAGAGTTATAACAGGAGCCTATTTCCAATACAGAACTAAAATGTTGGTATTTTCTAGGCTGATATGGCTAGGAACTTCACTCTCATTCTGGCGTAATAATCACGGAACTTTGCTGCCGTATATGGCTGCAGCAGGTGCAATAAGAAAAGCCGTGCTTCAAATAATAGTACTATTATCAAAACTCTTTGATCATTATTGAGTGAGATGCTAACGGTCTAATCCGATTTAATTATTTATGCTAAGCTAAGCTAAAAGTGCTCCAGCTAGACCTGAAGATTAGATTAATTATAAGAAATTCAACTGTTTAAAAGCTTTAACAGCTAGGAGAATTGTCAAATGAACCTATTCCCAAAGAAATTAAAAGAAAAAGTGGAGTGTTTCTTTAAGAAAGTGACTGTAAACGCACTCACTGAACTTAATTTGGGCCTGATGTAAAACAAAACCATTACGCAACCACATTCCCACTATATCTCATATTATTCTTTCTTCAGCATCAAAGTCGTGATCAACAAAGTAAAGAAGCATGCAAAGAACTGAAATGTTGATATTTTCTAGGCTGATATGATTAAGAACTGGTGTTATAATCAAGGAACTTTAATCAAAACTCTTTGGTCATTTTTGAATAAGATGCTAACGGTCTAATCTGATTCAATTATCTATGCTAAGCTAAGCTAAAAGTGCTCCAGCCAGACCCAGATATTGAATAAATGGATTATAAAAACGGTAAAAATTTAACTGTTAAAGGGGTTTTACAACTAAATGAGTTATAAAAGGAGCCTTTTTCCAATACAGAACTAAAATGTTGCTACTTTCTAGGCTGATATGGCTAGAAACTACACTCTCATTCTGGCCTAATAATAAAAGAACTTAGCTGCTGTAACATGGTGCAGACGGCGCAATAAGAAGAGTCAAGCTTTAAATAATAGTACAGTTATTTCATCTTTTCATTTCTTTA
>NC_133180.1:76257500-76287500 GCF_049306965.1 Danio rerio | reverse complement strand
TCTATCTATCTATCTATCTAACTATCTATCTATCTATCTATCTAACTATCTATCTAACTATCTATCTATCTATCTATCTATCTATCTCTCTGTCTGTCTGACTATCTATCTATCTATCTATCTATCTATCTATCTATCTAACCAACCAACCATCATCTATCCATCCATCCATCCATTCATCTAATGAATTATAAATTTACTAGTAATACTATGAATGTGTTTGGGTTTACCGAGTACAAGTGGTGGAAAAAAGGAAGAGAACTGAAGCTACATTTCCAAAATCAAAAAGGTAGCCCACATAAACAAGTTCATCATTGACAGAAACTGCTAATAACTGCAAAGTATTTGACTCAACACAAAGCAATGACAACAAAAACAGTAAAAACAATCATCAAATTACAGCCACTGCCTAAAAGACACAGAAAATGCAGCAGTGCCTCCCAGACAGGGCCGGAGTGGGACTCCTTTTCAGCCCTGGAGTTTCAAGCCTCAGACCGGCCCACCTCAGTTCACGACTGACTATATTAAAATAAGGTCATTTCCAAATCAGTTTCTAAAGACACGATCACATCTTTTTTTGAAAAAACAGCTGCTTTAGAACTTCAAATGTTCAACAACCCTAACAGTATTATATGTCTTAACAATAAAAACGAAAACAATAAGTTGCTCTAATGAGGATCGAACTCGGGTCCGCGGCGTCTAAATCTAACATGTTAACCGCTGGACCACAATAGCTGTGTTCAGAACGGAGACACAACTGAGTTTTATAATCATTAAAATAGATGAAAAGAGAAGAGTTGCGGTAAAATAATGAATAAAAAGGCTGTGGTCAAGTAAATAAATAAATTTAAAAAGTGTGACTGCTGAGAGCAAAAGATTCTGGAGCTACGGACACCGGACCTCGCGGCCAAAAAACAGACCGGCCCACCGGGAATTCTCCCGGTCCTCCCGATTAGCCAATCCGGGCCTGCTACCAGAGCAGGAAAAGGCGTCTGTTTACAAGTTTTACATATAAACAGTATAAAAAATTAAAAAAAATAAAAAAAATTAAAAAAAGACTCTCTAAAAATATAAAATAAAAATTAAGCGGATTAAATTTCCCTCAGTTATTTTGAAATAGGCATGGGCCGGTATAAGATTTTGATGGTATGATAACCTTGGATGAAAATATCACATTTACAGGGAATTGTAATCACTGCTCTAAAATATATTTGTTTTAAATGTCTGGGTAAAAAACAAGAACTTTCTCCCGCTTTGAACACAATGTCTGCGTCCAAAATTGCATACTATACTATATAGATTGCTAAAAACAGTATGCGAGCCGAGCATGTCCAAATTCATAGGAATCAAAAAAACAGTATGCAAGTACCCGGATAACCTACTACTTCCAGCCACTGTTAAAAACAGACAGAAAATCCAGCAGTGCCTCCCAGAGCAGGTAAATCCATCTGTTTACAAAAATGACTTGCTCTAAAAAATAAAACAAAATAAATACGCTAATGCCCAATTATATGATGTGAAATATTTAAAATATGTAAAATGATTTATTAATTCAGTGTTTATCAGCATAACGAGTCATACATTTACTAACAATTCTATGAATGTGTTTGCGTTTATCGAGTACAAGTGGTGAAAAAAAAGATGAACTGAAACTGAAACTCCATTTCCAAAATCAAAAATGTAGCCCACATAAACAGCAGGTTAATAACCGCCAATGCATTTGATTCAACACAAAGAGATTACATTAAAAACAGTAAAAACATCAGCTCATTTCAGCCACTGCCAAAAAGGACAGAAATTCCAGCTGGAAAAGCCGTCTGTTTACAAGTTTTACATATAAACAGTAACATATATATGCTATAAGCTATATTGTGAAATATTTTAAATATGTGAAACAATTGATGAATTCACACTAACAATTCTATAATTGTGTTTGGGTTCGATGAGTGCACGGGGGAGGGGCGGAAAAAAAAGAAGAGAACTGAAACTCCATTTCCAAAATCAAAAATGTAGCTCACCTAAACAGCAGGTTAATACCGCCAATGCATTAGACTCAACACAAATAAATGACATTAAAAACAGTAAAAAATCATCTAATTTCAACCACTGCCAAAAAAATCCAGCAGTGCCTCCCAGAGCAGGAAAAGGCGTCTGTTTACCAGCTTAATAATAAACAGTGGAGAAAAAATTACTTTCGTTAAAAAAATAAATATAAAATATGCTGATGCATGCTCCCCCAATTATTGTGAAATATTTTAAATATGTGAAATAAATGATGAATTCAACGCATTTAAAATGGAAGCTCAAATTATCCATCTATCTATCTATCTATCTATCTATCTATCTATCTATCAACAATTCTGTGTATGTGTTCGTTGTGGAACCTACATGTTTAGTGTGTGTTCATTGAGTACAAGTGTTGGGGAAAAAAATGAAGAGAACTGAAACTAAATTTCCAAAGTCAAAAAAGGTAGCCCACATAAACAGCACGTCTCGCAAAAACTGCAAAGCACTAAATTCAACACAAAGAGATTACATTAAAAACAGTAAAAACATCATCAAATTTCAGCCACTGCCTAAAAGACATGCAGAAAATCCAGCAGTGCCTCTGGAAAAGATGTCTGTTTTTACATGTTTTAAATATAAACAATGTAAAAAATGAAGTTGTATAAAGATAAAATAAAATACAAATATGCTGATGCATGTTCCCCAAATTATTCTGAATTATTTAAAACATGATTTTTAAATCAACACTTCAACACTGATGAATTCAGTGCATTTAAAAGGAATTCAGTGCATCTATCGATCTATCTATCTATCTATCTATCATTTCAGTGAATGTGTTTGGGTTTGTTGAGTACAAGTATTGGGGAAGAAATGAAGAGAACTGAAAAAAGGTAGTTCACCTATAACAGCAGGTTTATGACTGAAACTGCTAGTGCCTATGTCTATGCATTGACAAAAACAAAACAATTGCATTAAAAACAGTAAAAAAAAAAAAATCATCAAATTTCAGCCACTGCCAAAAAAAAGACAGAAAATCCAGCAGTGCCTCCCAGAGCAGGAAAATGCATCTGTTTACAAATAAAAATACAAATTACTGATGCATATTCCCAAATTTATTGTGCAATATTTAAAATATGTGAAATGACTGATGAATTCAGCGCATGTAAAAGGAAGCTCAAATTATCTATCATATATTCTGAATTATATATTTACTAGCAGTTCTATAAGCGTGTTTGGGTTTATTACGTTTCGTTTTCAAGTGTTGGAAAAAAAAAAATAAACTCAATTTTCAAAACAGTAGCCCATCTAAACAGGTCTATCAATGAGAGAAACTGTTAATGAATGTCAAAGCATTTGATTCAACACAAAGAGATGAAATTAAAAACAGTAAAACATAAATTTCAGCCACTGCCAAAAAAAAAAAAAAAAGACAAAACATGGACAGAAAATCCGGCAATGCCTCCCAGAGCAGGAAAAGGCATCTGTTTGCAAGTTTTACATATAAACAGTGGGGAAAAATTACTTTCTCTAAAGAATAAAATAAAAAATAAATATGCTGATGCATGCTCAACCAGTTATTGTGAAAAATTTTAAATATGTGAAATGACTGACTAATTTCAGTGCATTTAAATAGAAACTCAAATTATCTATATCTATCTATCTGTTATGAATTATAGATTTACTTTTTATGAGCGTGTTTGGGTTTATTACAAGTGTTGGAAAAATTTTGTGAAAATAAACTCCATTTACAAAAAGGTTGCTTACCTAAACAGGTCTGCTAATACTTGTCAAAGCATTTAACTCAACACAAAGAGATGAAATTAAAAACAGTAAAAACATCTCATCTAATTTCAGCCACTGCCAAAAAAGACTAAAAAGGCAAAACAGAGACAAAAAAATCAGGCAATGTCTCACAGAGCAGGAAAAGGCGTCTGTTTACAAGTTTTATATATAAACAGTGGGGAAAAAATTACTTTCTCTAAAAAATAAAATATAAATAAATATGCTGATGCATGCTTCCACAATTAGTAAAAATAAACTCAATGTCCAAAACAGAAGCCCATCTAACCAGGTCTATCAATGAGAGAAACTGTTAATGAATATCAAAGCATTTGATTCAACACAAAGAGATGAAATTAAAAACAGTAAAAACATCAAATTTCAGCCACTGCCAAAAAAGACAGAAAAAGAAGGACAGAAACTCCCGCAGTGCCTCCCAGAGCAGGAGAAGCCATCTTTTCCTCAAAGTTTTTATTATAAAATAGAAAAAAAAACTGACTTTCTCTAAAAAATGTAATAAATATGCTGATGCATGCTCCCCAGTTATTGTGAAATATTTTAAATATGTGAAATGACTGATGAACTCAGCGCTTTTAACTGGAAACTCAAATTATCCATCTATCTATCTATCTATTTATCTATCTATCTATCTATCTATCTATATATACATATATTTATCTATCTATCTCTGTTATGAATTATAGATTTACTAACAGTTCTATGAGCGTGTTTGGGTTTATTACAAGTGTTGGGAAAAAATGTAGTGAAAATAAACTCCAAAAATAAACTCCAAAAAGGTGGCCCACCTAAACAGGTCTGCTAATAATTGTTTAAGCATTTAACTCAACACAAAGAGATGAAATTAAAAACAGTAAAAACATCTCATCTAATTTCAGCCACTGCCAAAAAAGACAAAACAGAGACTAAAAATCCAGCAGTGCCTCCCAGAGCAGGAAAAGGCGTCTGTTTACAAGTTTTATATATAAACAGTGGAAAAAAATGACTTTCTTTAAAAGTAAAAAAGAATAATAATAATAAAAAGAGCCCAAAACATGCTGACGCATTTCCCCCAACAATTGTGAAATATTCAAAACGTGTGAAAATTGTCTTTTCATGCAACACTGAGATAAAAAGCTGATTTCACTGCATTTAAAAAGGAAGCTGTGAATATTCTCACTTCCCACATGCAACTAGCTTAAATAATAACAATAATAATATGAACATCCGACACGTGTGACCATTACATGTGACTGTCCAAAGCATGACACTGAACACATCAGCTCTGCACCTTCAATATCTGCAGATGTGCACCAAAAAAAAAAAATCCATACACGAAAGGAAATGCCAGCTTGCTAAGAACGGCTTCAATATTCCCTTTCTTATGACATTGAGGAAATTCATAACAGCACTAAACACGAGGATGTAAACGCTGAAGTTTGTGTGCTGAAGCACAAACATGCGATTCACAACAACAGACAGTCGAATGCGAATATATCCCTGCAAGCAAAATTAATTGTAATTTCTTAATTTCTGGAAATATCTGCCGATAGGGGGCGCTAATTTCGCAGCCAAAACCGAAAACGACATTTACACTCTTAATTTCATCGATAATAACAAGCTTTTAGTATTCACACTCTTATCACTGGAAGCAGAATCAAACTTGACGAAGTTGCTGTCGTCAAGCGAGCCAGAAAACGCGTAAAGCCGGCCGCTTCTCCCCGCGGCCAGACAGGAGTGAAGAAAAAATTCAGAGGGAAATTCAGCAAACATGGCTGCTGCGTGAGCTTTTTGTGTTTTCAGATTGTACCCTACCCCGTCTGATTTCAACTCCGCGAATTTAATGCACGAAATAGCGAAGGATTTCGATGCAAACGCGAGGACTGATAAGCAGATTGAGCAATGCAACAATTCACCGCAACACACAAACTCGCCGCAAAACTTTTATTTCCACCAAGCGGCTCCGCAAAAGAAATAAAGAGAAAAAAAAAATCAACAGATCCATGCACTGCACGACACATTCAGATCCCATTTGCGAGAATTGTGATGCGATCTTACCGCGCGCACAAACATGAGCTCCGGGTGGTTTTGCGGATCAAGGCGCCCGTTAGTTACATTGTATCGTTTGTTGAATGAGGAAAGACGCGTGTGCTCCACTTTTTGTTACCTCCCAAAATGATGCGGGTCATGCGGAGAAATTTTCAGGGAATGGAGAAATCCTCCCCTTCGGATCTCAAAATGACGAAACGAGCGGGTCTTTCCGGGGCATTTTTTTTCCTCGCTTTGACGGAAAAGAAAAAAAACAGATCTCCAAAATTTGATTTGGGATGAATTTGAGTGTCTTTGCTCCTGCTGTGTCCGCCGATTCCTCACTGTGGCTGAGGTATATTAATGTTGCGGTCTGCCCCACGGACACATTCATCCGCCATCATGCAAGGGGAGGTTCTCAATTTGCAAATGCATTAATTTCACACAATGCCTTTATGAAGCTCATATCGCGTCTGCTGGCTTGTCTTTTAGGTTAGATAGGGGAAATCACTGATATAGCTTTCTTGTGAAAGCTAATTTTGCTCATTTAGAGCAAGTTTTTTCAGAGGACATTTTTAGTCAAAACTACTTTTTCATCAGTTTTGATGATGAAAATAATCCTGTTTGATTTGCAACTTAAATAAACTCGAATATTTGTGCTGTTTTAATATATATATATATATATTTGTTTTTATATAAGAATACATTTCTTTATACACAGAGATGCACAAACGTGCTGTGCTGAATTTGTGCATGTTTTGATTTGACAGAAAATTGCGATTTTTTTCAGCTGCACGTTTTGCACCAAAAACCATGAATAAATTATGAGGCGAATTTCGAATCAAAGGACTTTTATGCAGACTGGGCTGTTTCCTTTTTTCTTTTTTTTCTTTCTTTTTTTTTTCTCCACTTCTCCAACGGGTCTCGACTCTTCAGCGCCTCCAGCGGAGGGTCTGAGCACGCAGGAAAAACAGCACTCATCAAAATTGACAAGCAAATTTCAATTTTCTGGAAAATAAAGAAGAAATAAACGCTGATGGTGTTATATTTGAACGCTTAGCAGTTTTCCACACACATTTCTTCAGCTTCGTTTTATTGGTTTTACATAATGCACATATATTTGTAGACAGATGATGCTTTTCAAAATAACCTGAAAGCACATACTGAAAAAAAAACATTCAAAGATGATTCCTTGGTTTTACTCAATTTTTTTACGTTAAGTAGTTGCAAACAATTTATTTGGGCTGAATTTAAACAAGCAAATTAAGTTGAACATTATTACATTTAATGTGTTTGTTTAAATTCAACACAAATAAATAGTTTGCTACAGTTTTGCATGCAACACTTTTTTAGGCACATGCACAGGTGGCTTATACATGCTCTGCCCTATTTTGCAGATTTTTCTGACAATGAAGCATATTAAGATCCAAAACCCTGCTTAAAACTACAATTGTTCATTATATATTTATACATAAAACAAATATACAAAAAGTATTTTTTAAAAGCTTAACTAATCAATCGATGATGATAATAATAATAATAAATGAAGAAGCTTATTTTAAAACATTTAAACATCATACTGTCCCCAAACTTTTAACCTGTAGTGTACATGTGTATGAAGAGTTCAGATGCAAAAACCTCTAAATGCCGTCTGAAATTTTGTGTATGTTCAGTAATTTCACTTTTACAGCAAAGGATGAGTTTAAAGTGAAATAAGACAACAAAAACAAAGGAGGCAAAAAAAAAACAATTGTTCTCAAATTTCAGACAGCACTTAGAGGTTTTTGCATCTGAACTATACATTATATATATATATATATATATATATATATATATATATATATATATATATATATATATGTGTGTGTGTGTGTGTATGTATATATATATATATATGTGTGTGTGTGTGTGTGTGTATGTATATATATATATATATATATGTGTGTGTGTGTGTGTGTGTGTGTGTGTATGTATATGTATATATATATATATATATATATATATATATATATATATATATATATATATATATATATATATAATACTTTTTAAATATATTTAATAAATTTTTTTTTTTTTTTTTTTTCATTTTTTTAATAATTATTTCTTTCTTGCTAAGATGGCTGGCGATGCAGTGGCACAGTAGGTAGTGCTGTTGTCTCACAGCAAGAGTCATTGGTTCGAACCTTGGCTCAGTTGACGTTTCTGTGTGAAGTTTGCATTTTCTCCCTCCGGTTTCCCGAAGAATTGGGTAGGCGTGTGTGTCTTGTGTGTGTCTTGAGTACGTGTGTGTCTGTGTGTGTGTGTGTGTTGTTCTGTTGACTACTGAAAAAAATATAGAGCTTAAAGGGGCTAATAATACTAACCTTATAATGGTGTTTTAAAAATTAAAAACTGCCTTTATTTTAGTCGAAAAAAACAAATAAGACTTTTTCCAGAAGAAAAAATATTATTAGACATACTGTGAAAATTTCCTGAATCTGTTAAACATAAATTGAGAAAATATTTTTAAAAAGAAAAAAATTCAAAGAGGAGCTAATAATTCTGACTTCAACTGTGTGTGTGTGTGTGTGTGTGTGTGTGTGTGTAAATATATATATATATATATATATATATATATATATATATATATATATATATATATATATATATATATATTTAAAACTTTTTTTTGCTAAGATGGCCAGTCATTTTAACCAATCTTTATCAAAGCTGTGTGTCATGGTTATGTAATCACATTGTAATTTAGCAACTTTAAGAAGAAATTGTCCTGCCTTTAGCAATTTCCCCTGAGCATTAATTTGCAACACTGCTTGCAATGAAAACAAGGGAGGGAGCAATTGCTTAGCAATAGCTGATAGCAATCAATGAATGAATGATTTGGCTAACAGGCATTATTATAAGTACATATGCAACTGATGCCATGATTTTAAACATTCATAATACTTGTACCCCTGGGCTTATGAGCTTTTGATTAGCTTATAAACTATACACTAAATTATTACTTCAGTCCTCTTTAAGTTTGATTCGAAAGCAGCGGCAATATTTGGCTCCTCCCCGTATTTTGTCTTCCATTTGATCAGCAAAAAAACATCACGTTGTCTTTTATTAAATTGTAAAAAAAAAACTAAATTATTATTACGATTCAGATTGTTAAATGTGTGAATTAGCCTGTAGATTTAACAAAAATGGTTATATTTATGCCATTTAACTGGAAAAGTGGAAGTTTTTTTATTTAATACTAGAAAAAAATTGTTAATAGTTTTTATTTAATTAAATATTTATTTAATACACTGTACTATAGTAAACAGCCTCTGCTCTGCCTGTCTATACAAAAGAGTGCTAGTTTAGCATACAACCATACCATATTAGTCAAACATTTTTAAATGTATTACTATTAAATTATTATTTATAAATGTATTATTAGGCTTATATATATATATATATATATATATATATATATATATATATATATATATATATATATATATATATATATATATATATATATATAAAATTCAATTAATTAATAAAAAATACCCAAAAATGAATATCCTAAAATCGCCTCTGCTTGTATCGATAGTGTAACATATGGTTGAGCTTTTCTGTAAAAAATAATGAGAAGAATAATAGTATTTCTTCAGCCAATCAGTTGAACCTAGATGGCAAAGACAGCAATATTGAAAAATTTAATTGGACAGAATGGTTTTCTATTTCTATTTTCTTGAATTTTTGTTGGCAAAGCTGAATTTTCCACAGGCATTAACCCAGTCTTCAGTGTCAAATGGTCCTTCAGAAATGATTCTAATGTGCTGATTTTTCTGGGCAAATGCTTGTGCTGCTTAATGAAGTGTGAGAGTGTTTATCTTCTAGGACTCTTTGATGGATATCACCAACAAAAATGTTCAAAAGAACAGCACTGATCTGAAATAGAGATCTTTTATAATGAACTTGCTAATACTGTTTTTTGATAATACAGTTCTGCCAATCATCTTTATGAGCATATTATATGTATGACAACAAACATCTTTTTGTAACTGACACCATGTGTAGCCTTTTATAGCACAAACAACCATGTTGGAAGATGAATCTCATGGTCATATTTCAAAATGACAATGGAAAGATTGATCAAACTCGCTCAGACTGGAACAAGAGCTTTATTTACACACAAGAACTGAATATTATCTGACATCAGCTAAAAAAATGAATGAATGAATAAGGGAATAAATAAGAAAAGAAGGAAAATGAAAAAGAAGTAAATAAATCAAATTAATAAATAAATGAATGAATGAAGAAATAAATGAATAAATAAATTAAGAAAACTAAATAAATAAATTCATAAATAAATAAAAAATAAGCAAATAAATAAATAAGTAAATATATAAATATGTGACTAAGTATAAAAATAAGTAAATAAATAAAAAAAATTGAGTAAAAAAGTAGATAAATAAATAAATAGAAAGAAAATAAATAAATAAGTCAATAAATTTATAAATACATAAACAAACAAATAAATAAATGAATAAAATAAACAATAAATAAATAAATAAATACATTATTTAATTAAAAACTTAGTAAATAAATAAAATTAAGTAAAAATTTAATAAAAAGCAAATAAATAAATACATACATAAATAAATGTAGGTAAATAATGCATAAATACATCATTAAATAAAAATAAGCAAATAAACAAGTGAATAAATAATAAGTGAATAAATACATAAACAAACAAATAAATCAATGAATAAGTCATTGACTATTGAATAAATAAATAAATGAATGAATAAATAAAGTGAATAGATAAATACATAAGCGAATAAATAAATAAATGAACAAATAAATGAATAAATAAGTGAATAAATAAATAAACAAATAAATCAATGAATAAGTAATTGACTATTGAATAAATAAACAAACAAACAAACAAACAAATGAATAAATAAAACAAAAATATTTATTTTTTTTATATTTTTTATATAAAAAATAAATGGGGGGTGGTGGGGTGAAGTCTGAGGTGCGTGCTTATGGGTTATTAATTGGTCATTTTTAACCCAACTGTTTTAAGTGAGCATAGACAACAAGAAATAAAGTAGTGACTGCAGATTGAAGGAAAGTAGTGGAGTAAAAGTACCGATACAGCACTAAAAATGTACTCAACAGAAAGTAAAAGTGCACGTTTTTACAACTACTTCTTAAATTACTAATCCTGATAAAAACTACTCCATTACAGTAGTTTAAGTATTTATAATTTATTACTTTACAACACTGTTGGCATTTTAGCAGCCAATATTACATTTGAAATAATGTAATGCATAAGAAATACTAATATAAAAAGAGGAATAAGTTTACTGCCAGTTTAGTACAAGGTCTTTGTAGAGTAATATACAACCCCAACCCAGACGATATAGCACTGCACACTATTAAACATGTTCATTAAAGTCGCTTATTCACACTTTTCAAGATTAAAAGTTGTTGGAAGAAACATCAACATCCTATAATGCAATTCAAAAGCAGAAAGAAACGGAAAAAAATAAAACATGAAATCACAAAATATGGAAAACTGCTAATTTACAGATGATTTTTTAAAGTGTACTACAGTTTATACAGTATAAAACACTTTTCTATACTATGGTTTAAAAACACTATTGTATTTATAGTATTTTTCCGTGTGGGCCTCCAGCAAATCTCTTCTCTTTGCTTTTATTCTGCATACAGTAGGTGAATCCCAAATTAAACCCTAGACAGATCATTTCCAGATGCCTTCAGAAGAAAGCTATCTCACATTAGACAAGCTCACACACACTTATCTCATAACACACACACACACCTATTCATTAATAATTAACCCCATATTCCACACGTTCACTTCCCGATGACAAGTACTCACCTTTAGCTCCCGCATGATCCCTCCTTTTCAACTGAATCCTATTTTCTCCTGCTCCACAGCAGCGTTTTCAATTAGCTTTTATTACTTCACAGTTTCACCAACGATTTCTCCATCTGCTCCAGCGGTGCACTGAAAAAAAACCTTCAACTACAGTGTGTTCAAGTCAAAGTACATTTCTAGATTGGATTGAAAAAGTGACGGTGGCTCAGTGGTTAGCACTCACAGTAAGGTTGCTGGTTTGAGTCCTGGCTGGTTCAGTTGGCAGTTCTGTGTGGAGTTTGAATGTTCTCCCCGTGTTGGTTTCCTCCGGGTGCTCCGGTTTCCCCTACAGTCCAAACACATGCGCTATAGGGGAACTGATGAACTGAATGGGCCATAGTCAGTGGTGAAGTGTAAAATGCGTGGGCTTACCCGCAATAATTAAGGTGGGCGTCCTCCGAAGTGAAAACCAAAGGTGTGGGGTGCTTATGACAAGCGAAGTGAAGAGAGTTGGGGGTGCTTATGATCAAGCGAAGGTGATTGGCTTATTTAGAGGTGGTGTTAAGGCTGAGGCGATTCATGATCTCTCAAACTGAAGACAGGGGATGGGGATTATCACGAGGGGGCGGTAGTGTATGAGTGTGTGTGGGTGTGTGTGTGTGTGTGTGTATGCGTGTTTTTGTGACATATCAGGACACAAATCTGTATAATGACATGGGTATGACACGGGTATTACAAAAAGGAGGTGAAATATGAGGACATTGGTGACATCCTCATATCTCAAAATGCTTATAAATCCCACAGAATAAGTTTAATCAGAGAGTAAATCTGCACACAGTCTCCTGTGATGGTTGGGTTTAGGGGTGGGGTGGGGTGAGGGCAATATAATATACGGTTTGGACAGTATAAAATGAATGGAAACCTATGTAATGTCCCCAGTTTTCACAAAAACATACGTGTGTGTGTGTGTGGGTGTGTGTGTGTGTGTGCGCGCGTGAATGAGTGTGTATGGGTGTTTCCCAGTACTGGGTTGCAGCTGGAAGGGCATCAGCTGCGTAAAACAAATGCTGAAATAATAGGCGATTCATTCCACTGTGCAAAAAGTTGCTGTATGTTTGTCCAAAGCAAGATTATGCGTTGATTTAAAGTTTTAAAAAGTAATATATATATATATATATATATATATATATATATATATATATATATATATATATATATATATATATATATATATATTATTCAGAATTATAATATATAGTCAGAATTATTAGAAATGTTTTTCTTCTTTTTTAAATATTGTCCAAATGATGTTTAACAGAGCAAGGAAATTTTCACAGTATGTCTGATAATATTTTTTCTTCTCGAAAAAGTCTTATTTGTTTTATTTCAGCTAGGATAAAAGCAGTTTTTAATTTTTTAAACACTATTTTAGGGACAAAATTATTAGCCCCTTTAAGCTAATTTTTTTTTCCTATAGTCTACAGAACAAACCATCGTTATACAATAACTTGCCTAATTACCCTAACCTGCCTAGTTAACCTAATTAACCTAGTTTAGCCTTTAAATGTCACTTTAAGCTGTATAGAAGTGTCCTGAAAAATATCTAGTAATATATTATTTACTGTCATCATGCCAAAGATAAAATAAATCAGTTATTAGAGATGAGTTACTAAAACTTTTATGTTTAGAAATGTGTTGAAAAAGTCTTCTCTCTGTTAAACAGAAATTGGGGGAAAAAACAGAGGGGCTAATAATTGAGGGGGGCTAATAATTCTGACTTCAACTGTGTATGTATATATATATATATATATATATATATATATATATATATATATATATATATATATATATATATATATATATATATATTTATATTTTATATATATATATATATATATATATATATATATATATATATATATATATATATAGTGTCTCTATATTAAAGAACACTTTTACTTTGTGTGATTGTCATTTCTTTTCTAGACCACAATAAATAAATTTTTTATAATTAGATTATGTAAAACGTTATAGTTTGAACCAAAGTTAAATTATATAAATTGAGGCATTTTTTAAGTTGGTTTAAAGCAGGGGTCACCAAACTTGTTCCTGGAGGGCCGGTGTCCTGCAGATTTTAACTCCAACCCTAATTAAACACACCTAAACAAGCTAATTAAGGTCTTATTAGGTATACTTGAAACATCCAGGCAGGTGTGTTGAGGCAAGTTGGAGCTAAAACCTGCAGGGACACCGGCCCTCCAGGACCGAGATTGGTGACCCCTGGTTTAAAGTGTACATTTTGTTCAGTGTTTGAAAACAATTGCAATAAGTGAGAGCACTTCCACACTGCAGGTAAACCGACGTACCTTGAAAAAAAAGCAGTATTGCTGAATTCATATTAGTGACAAAATAGAATCTGAATTACTCCAGCATCCTGCGGAGAATATGGAGAATGGATGCACAAGTAGGTCAACAAACATAAATAATAGCATTAGAATACATAAAGCTTGTAAAATAGTGAAGCTGTATGAATTATTCATTTAAATACACTCGGCTGATTCACTTGCATTTAAAACTGTAAAGTTATTTTTTTCCCTCAGTTTCTTTCTCAAACATGTGCGGCAGCATTTTTCCCCTGGTCTTGTATATGTGTTTGGATTTATAATATTTTTTAAACTCTGTTTTCTAGAAGTGAATGTTCTGAAAGTGATCTGCACTGGACTGGATTTGTCAGCTCTAAAATCTAACTGAAAATGTAGCCCTATATACATTTCTGGAGAGCGCACATTATGTATCCAGATGGCTTCATTTGGTCTTGAAAACAAACACTACAGGGTGGTATGACACCATTCCTTTTCACGTTTACCAGCTGACCACTTACCTGGACTGCTTTTCAGCTGTTTGCTCATCACATACATCTTCCACTCACGGATGACTTCATTGGAGTTCACCTGTGGTCAATTCAGCTGATTAGACATGATTTGAAAAGGCATACACCAGTCTATAGGGGGTCCCAGGGTTGATAGTGCATGTCAAATGACCAATGAGCACAGTTGAGTGATCAGGGGGAGAAGGGCCTTAGTCAGGGAGGTGATCAATAACCCCATGGTCACTCTGTCTGAGCTACAGCATTCTTCTGTGAAGAGAAGAACAACCGTCTGTGCAGCAATCCAGCAATCAAGCCTGTGTTGTAGAGTGGCCAGATGGAAGATACTCCCCGCCTGGAATTTGCCAAAAGGCATGCATGCATCCATCCATCCATCCATCCATCCATCCATCCATCCATCCATCCATCCATCCATCCATCCATCCATCCATCCATCCATCCATCCATCCATTCATTCATTCATTCATTCATTCATTCATTCATTCATTACTTCACTCGCTTTCAATTAATTTGTTTGCTTTTTATTTTATTTATTTATATATTTATTTATTTATTTAATTTTTATTTATTTATTTTTTATTTATTTATTTTACGTATTTATTTATTTATTATTTATTTATAAATTTAAATTTTTTATTTATCTATTTATTTATTGATTAATATTTT
The DNA here is from genome assembly GCF_049306965.1 of Danio rerio. Taxonomy (NCBI): domain Eukaryota; kingdom Metazoa; phylum Chordata; class Actinopteri; order Cypriniformes; family Danionidae; genus Danio; species Danio rerio. The sequence continues at coordinate 76,272,270 of NC_133180.1, read as the reverse complement.
TTTTTATTATTTGCTTGCTTGCTTGCTTGCTTTTAATTAATTAATAGTTTTTTGTTTACTTATTATCATTATTATTATCATTATTAATAATAATAATAATAATAATATGTAAATTCACCAATGTGCTAAACTTGACAGAGCGATGAAAATTGTGTTAAAGTCTTAAATTGTATAAATTTGTATTCTGTGCTTTATTTGCATTCCCATTATAAAAAGAGAGAAGATGAAATCGTGACCTTTTAGAGTCATGAATCCTCTCCATTTCCTAATGCAAATGAAAAACATCCCATAATTTGTGCTCTGTACATCAAGGACTGCTTCTGGTGGCTTCATGGCTGGAAAATTCCTCATAAATGTGTGACTGAAAATATTTCTCCCAGCACATCAGCAAAATACCACGTCAGTAAGTATCTACTCTTTAATATATTGTATATACCTTTGTGTTTGAGTTACAATAATTTTTTTCTGAATATTCTAACTAGATCCAGAACATACTGTAATGACATTTATATTGCAACCTGCATATGATATTTGAAATGAATTTGTAATGTTAAAGTTCATCAAATTAAATTTATGAATTTTGGTGCAATTTTGAATTTCTTTATTGTAGTTTACTATTATTATTTTACTGATAGTTTAATACTCTTGAATCCACTTAATATAAAGTGCATATTAACATGAACACTTAATCATATGATAAAATGCTGAAGGAGAATTCCTCATAAATGTGTGACTGAAAGCATTTCTCCCAGCAGATGTCAGCAGAGCATTACCATGGACAACACCAAATATCAGTATCTCGTCAACAGTTTTCATGTTGTCTTTTCCATCTATTAGCTGATTTCCTGCTGAATTCCAGTTTGCTCCTTAATGTTTGCCTTGAATTTGATTGCATTAGAAAAGACAGAGTTGGTCATTTGATGCAAACATCACATTGTAGCAGGGGTATTTTAAGTTTTTCTTATTCACCAATCACTCAGACATATCCCTAGTCATCAAAATAAATACAAATTAAGGGGTTAACTTCCTTCCTTCCTTCCTTCCTTCCTTCCTTCCTTTCTTCCTTCATTCATTCATTCACCTATACAATTGTTTATTTATTAATTAACTAAATTCATTTATTCATTCATTCATTCATTCACCGATTAATTTAATAATTAATTAGTTCATTCATTCATTCATTCATTCATTCATTCATTCATTCATTCATTCGTTCGTTCATTCATTATTTCATTCATTCATTCTTTATTCACTTATTTATTTATTTTTTTATCATTCATTCATTCACTTATTTATCCATTCATTCCTGTATTTATTTATTTATTCATTTATTCATTTATTTATTTATTCATTCACTTATTTTTCTCTCATTCTAAATGTATATCTAAAACAAACTTTATATTTTATTCACTTATTAATTTCTTTATTAATAAATAAATTAATTAAATAATTAGTCCATTCATTCATTCATTCATTCATTCATTCATTCATTCATTCATTCATTCATTCATTCATTCGTTTATTCATTCATTCACTTCTTTATCCATTCATTAATTCCTTAATTCCTTTATTTATTTATTTATTTATTTATTTATTTATTTAGTTAGTTAGTTAGTTAGTTAGTTAGTTAGTTAGTTAGTTAATTATTCATTCACTTATTCATTCACTTATGTTTCCCTCATTCTAAATATATATCTCAAACACACTTTTTATATATTTTATTCACTTAGAAGCAGCGTGCAGGCGTTTGCTTGTTGTTAGGGGCCAAATACATATTTGCTGCCGTTTTTAAACGTTTAAGTTCATTTGATTGACTATGTATAAGCCAGTGGATATTATCAATGCATTTATTGGGTAAAATTGCTTCTTTTTACTGTTATTCAATGTGTTTTTGGTTATTATCAATGCACTATCACTTTAATTGAGCGTGAGCAGCGCAGCAAAAATAGACCCAGCATCGAATCTATTGCGGTACTGCTGCTTCAGCGACACTCACGCTGATGCAATGCATTCAGTATGAAAGCTCTAATCTGTTAACATGGATACTGGAAAAAAAACGCGCTGCTCACGCTACGCTACCACTTGCGGTGTGAAACAGGCTTAAACCTAGACAAAGAAAACACTTTACAATGTTACAAGTTAACAGGTTAACATAAAACAAGACTCAGCAATGTGTGTGTGTGTGTGTGTGTGTGTGTGTGTGTGTGTGTGTGTGTGAGGTGAATATATGTAATCAGTCTATGATTCGTTTCCAGCTGTGTGTGTGCAATCAGGAGGAGAACTGGAACTGGTGTGTGTGTGAGGTGCATGATGGGATTTGAAGTCCAGTTGCATGACAGATCTGTAGTCCTCCAGTGATCTGCAACTGCTAGATCGCTGGTGATTGTGACCCCGCTTAAAAGAGCAATTTAAAAGCATTCACTTGTTGTGTGTGAACTTTTGTTTGTGCTCTTATTGCATGTCAAATGCAATTAAAATGATTAAATTATTAAAATTATTTATTTAGTGAAAGTTATTACTTTTTCATTGGATGCACCTCAGATTGCACTGCACCAGGTCTGCATCCAGACGCCTCTTGTAATTTTGGTTAATATGCATATTATAACACTGTTGACATACACACCAACCCATATACCAATAAACCTGTCACCATATAACCATAACTACATCCCATCTCATGTTGTTTTTGCAAAGAAACATGATAAATAGGGCCACATTGTAAGTCGCTAATGTTTATTTGACATGCAAGTAGCCTATACACAGTACACTTAAATAACTATTCATTTCAAAAGTACTATCTGCAAGTACAGCTTATGGATTTATATGTCCCTTTAAGAATTCATTGGCACATACATTACTAATGTAAGCGCACCTTTTTGCCACACTGTTTTGACTTTGCTGAAAAACTAATTTCTCCTCGATCTTAGGAAAAGGTACTGCAGTTTTCAATACAGACCACTAGAGGTCAGAAGAGTCCTTCTACACATATCTAAAATACTGAAGAAAAGTACAAGGTGGACATTAAATTCACTGCGGTTTTCACAGAATCTGTCACACACACAGAGAGAGAGAGAGAGAGAGAGAGAAGGAGAGAGAGTGATAGTTATGTAACTAAAACCCCTTCTGGAATAGATCTGCTAGAAAACCATTAAGGTGTTCTCATTTAATAAGATTAGACGCAAGGGACGAATCCATTAGGGTAAAACAGTTACTTAACTGAACTTCTCATCAGAGTTTAATTGACTTTTTTATGTTATAGTATGAAATGCGCATTACACTGCACTACCGGCAGATCCTCAGATATACCAACACAATCATACAGTACTGCGCAAATGCTTTAAGCCAACGTTACATCTGTTGTGGCGATGCAGTGGCGCAGTAGGTAGTGCTGTTGCCTCACAGCAAGAAAGTCGCTGGTTCGAACCTTGCCTCGACTCAGCTCAATTGGTGTTTCTGTGTGAAGTTTGCATGTTCTCCCTGGGTCCGCATGGGTTTCCTCTGGGTGCTCCGGTTTCCCCCACAGTCCAGTACAGGTGAATTGGGTAGGCTAAAATTGTCCGTGTGTGTATGAGTGTGTTGCTGGAAGTGCATCCGCTGCATAAAAACGTGCTGGATAAGTTGGCGGTTCATTCCGCTGTGGCGACCCCGAATTAATAAAGGGACTAATCCGACAAGAACATGAATGAATGAATGAAATCTGTTGTTTTCCTGATGGTATAATGGATATGTGTCACCCTTTACCCCAAAATCTGTCATTATTTGTCCAGTTTTTCAAATTGAGATTTATACAGGGTGAACAAACTCTTTTCAGTTAATTTTCAGCATGGTAATGGTCCGCTAATTGTAGTGAAATGCTTTTTGGAGAAAGAAAACAGCTGATGAAACACAGACAGTCATGAAATGGCCTCCACAGGGAACATTATTGAGGCTGTGTGAGATCACCTGGACAGAAAAAGAAAGACAAGACAGTCTAAACCTTCAGGAAAGTGCTAAAAGAAGCCCGATATTACACGGCACATTATTTCAGAAAATGTCAGAACAATCCGAACAAAACCAAGGGAAGCCACATTAAACATAGACGTTTGCTTAAACAGGAAATGTTGTGCCGTTGTTGTTTTTTTAAACATATTTTATCTGTTTGTTTTTAATAAAGAGACTGATTGATTGTATATAATGTGCCAAAGTCTTTGGCCAACAAAGCTGGTATAGTGATTGGGACCTTTTTGTTAGTAGTGTATCTAGAACAGTGTTCCTGGAGATCGACCTTCCTGCAAAGTTCAGCTCCAACCCTGATCAAACACACCTGAACCAATTAATTAGGACTTGAACAGCACTTGATAATTTCAGTCAGGTGTGTTTGATAAGGGTTGCAACTGAAACCTGCAGGAAGGTCGATCTAGAACATCGGTTTTGTAAAGTTCCAAAACACAATATTCAAGCATAAAGTCATTTAATTGCAATACATACATTATATATATATATATATATATATATATATATATATATATATATAGTCGCATGACTCGGTAAAACTATAGGTCTTCTGAGAAAATTTGCTCAGGCGAATGAAGCGAACGGGAGGTAGCGGAAACTACAATTCCCATCAGCCCAGGCTTTGCCATCTTCCCTTGCGGTCTGTTGTCGCTACAGATCCAGTAATGCGGAAATGGAGTGTGCTGCTTGAAGCGGGGATGAAAAAGAGCTGTAAATGATCGAACCTAAAGCGGATGTTGTCGCCGCGCGCGTACTGAATAGCGGTGTTGTCGCGCGAGTACTGTAAAGCGGGGAGGGGGGGTTGAGCGCGCATACTCAAGAGCGGTGTTGTCGCGCGCCTACTGAAGGGCGGGACGGAGGGTGTGTCGCGTCGCGGGGGCACTTTTGATCATTTTGGAAGGGAATTTTCTATCCAAGACTAAAAACGGCATGTGCACTGCACAGGTTGAGCACTATGTGTGCACATGCCTGCAAGTTGGGGAATACGACTAATAACAGTCATGGGGACTGCAGAAACACAGCACACTGTTCAGACTGATGCAGACATTGACTTGTACCGCAAAGAGGTACAAAGACCTGCTTACTCATGGTTTGTCCTCTCAAGTGGGGGAAAGACAATGCACAACGTTACCCACTGCTGTCAACCTGGGCCAAGTCATATCTCTCTGTACCAGAAACCTCAGTCCCAAATGAGAGGGTTTTTTTCTGTTGTAGGGGACATTGTAAATACCCAGAGATACCAGCTTTTACCAGATTATATTTATATGATAATTTTCCTTTAAACCCATCTCTATCTAAGTGAGTGAGTGATTAAATGTTGAATGTGATGAGTTTTCAACAATACTAAATTGAAACTTTATTTTTTTACATGGTTTAATATTTTTTTGTTATTAAAATTGAAGTTCCTGTTTCAAAGCTTACAGATAGATGGCTAATTTGTATGTCATTGACACTTTTGGCACTTTTTTGGAGTATTTTCATAAGTTTTGTTTTTTTCTGTAAATGATTCAATAAATACCGCACCGTGACATTCATACCGAGGTATTACCGTACCGTGAAATTCTGATACCGTTACATCCCTAATATATATATATATAAATATATACTTAGCTTACCATCTGAATGTGTCAGCAGAAATGGAGACTCATCAGAGCGGGCAACGTTTCTCCAATCTTCTATTGTCCAGTTTTGGTGAGTCTGTGTGAATTGTAGCCTCAGTTTCCTGTTCTTAGCTGACAGGAGTGGCCCCCAGTGTGGTCTTCTGGATATTTTCGCTTTTTCGGACCATTCTTTGTAAACCCAAGAGATGGCTGTGCATGAAAAATCACAGTAGATCAGCGGTCTGATTTTCTGTCACTTAAATCCTCTTTTTTCCCCATTCTGATGCTTGGTTTGAACTGCAGCAGATCGTCCACTTGTCTACATACCTAAATGCGTTGAGTTGCTGCCATGTGATTTTTATGTCAAAATGTGTGTTAATGAGCAGTTGGACAGGTGTACCTAATAAAGTGGCCGGTGAGTCTATAACACAACTAAAATGAATGCTAATATATTAATAGGATCTGGCTGCAGATTTGCACATGCACTCTCAGACGCATGCACGCAAGACCTAATGACATCACAGTGAGACAGAATTATATAGAGAGTTAAATATGCAGTTGAAGTCAGAATTATTAGCCCCCTTGTTTATTTTTTTCCCCAATTTCTGTTTATCAGACAGAAGATTTTTTTTTAAACACATTTCTAATCATAATACTTTTAATAACTAAAAAAAAAAATAATAAAAAAGTTAGCTTAAAGGGGCTAATAATATTGACCTTAAAATGTTCTTTAACTGCTTTTATTCTAGCCAAAATAATAATAATTCTCCGGAAGAAAAAATATTATCAGACATACTGTGAAAGTTTCCTTGCTCAATAAAACATAATTTAAGAAATATTTTAAAAAAATAATAATAAATTTAAAGGGGGGCTAATAATTTTGACTTAAACTGTATATACCTTTTTTACATTAGCTCACAATAAAACTATAAAACTAACACCCTGTTACTTTAAACAAAATAAATATTAACTAAATTAAAAGAAATATATAACAAGAAAAAAGTTAAATAAGTAAAATAAGAAAAAAAACTTTAAATTAATAATAAAAATAATCATTAATTAATAATTATTCATTATTATAAATAAATAAATTAAATAGATAAAAAATAATTTTTATTTTAATTTATTTACATTTTAATTTTACTTTATTTTAGGATGTTTTAGGGTATTTTATTTACTACTGAGTTATAATAATTAATTGCATTATTAATAAATTGTGTGTAATATACATTAGTACAGGGAAGATGTGTAACAAGGTCAACAATAAAAAAAAATGTAAATAAAAGTGAAAATTTAAAGTGCTAATTTCAAACATTAATAAACATTAATTTAAAGAAATGCCACCATATAAACACAAAAGATCTTACACTTCTCAGTTTGTGCTCTAAATCCTGTAACAGAGCCTCCAGCATAGCATGAATAATGCAGTTACGCCCCTTTAACCTAATAGCTATTTCAGATTTCTCTCAAGTAAACGTTATGTAACGGCACTTCAGTAATGTGCCGCTTCTAGGTCAAAGAAGCCCTATAAAGAAAGGGGGTGGGATTAGTCTGATTAAAAAATGACCCTCATCAGGTGAGATCGAATTAAAAGCATCCGTCAGGGAATGGATCCTGCGAGGCTTGCACGGGAAATGGAACTTGAACGTTGACATTTTCCAAATGATGTACCTAAAATTAAAATCCCATTAGCGTAAAGTGAAGAACACAACATGCTGTGGCTGTGAAGACGAAAGCAAGACGGCGAGGAAGCCATAAATCCCTGACACATTTGAGGAATTATTATGATCAAGCATTTCAGTGATGCTCAGATTATAGTTTTCATTCATGTGCTTGTCTTGTGTCTTGTATGTTTCAGATAGTCAAAATTTTGTTATCTTTGGCATGATGACAGTAAATAGTATTTTACTAGATATTTTTCAGGAAACTTCTATACAGCTTAAAGTGACATTTAAAGGCTTAACTAGGGTAATTAGGTTAACTAGGCAGGTTAGGGTAATTAGGCAAGTTATTGTATAACGATGGTTTGTTCTGTAGACTATCAGAAAAAAATATAGCTTAAAGGGGCTAATAATTTTGTCCCCAAAATAGTGTTTAAAAAATTAAAAGCTGCTTTTATTTTAGCCGAAAAAAATCAAATAAGACTTTCTCCAAAAGAAAAAATATTGTCAGACATACTGTGAACATTTCCTTGCTCTGTTAAACATCAATTAGGAAATATTTTAAATATTTGAAAAAGAAGAAAAAAAAATCGAAGGGGGCTAATATTTCTGAATTCAACTGTATATATATATATTATTAGCCCCCTTTTTATTTCTATTTTTATTTATTTTTTATATTTCCCAAATGATGTTTCACAGATTCAGGAAATTTTCACTGTATGTCTGATAATATTTTTTCTTCTCGAGAAAGTCTTATTTGTTTTATTTCGACTAAAATAAAAGCAGTTTTAAATTTTTTAAAAACCAATTTTGGGACAAAATTATTTGCCCTTTTAAGCAATTTTTTTTCCGATAGTCTACAGAACAAACCATCATTATACAATAACTTACCTAATTACCCTAACCTGCCTAGTTAACCTTTTTAACCTAGTTAAGCCTTTAAATGTCTCTTTAAACTGTACAGAAGTGTCTTGTAAAATATTATTTACTGTCTTCATGGCAAAGAGAAAATAAACCAGAAATAGGTTTCTAAAACTATTATGCTTAGAAATGTGCTGAAACAATCTTCCCTCCATCAAACAGAAATTTGGGAAAAAAATAAACAGGGGCACTAAAAAGTCAGGGGGGCTAATAATTCTGACTGTATATATATTTATACAACAGTTCTGTCTGGTTCTTGAATCTTATTGGCTGATAGCCGTGATATATTTGAGTAATATCAGCACCCGTACAGCCTCTTTACCCTTTGTGTATTACTCCGCCCACATACAGCCAGCAGAAAGCTGACACTACAGATCTACAGTTTAAAAGATGCTTGCTCAGCTGTTTAACTGTCAGCTTATGATTTGAATCCAAGGCAGAAGAAAGTAGTTCCTCATACAAAAGGGTTTTTGAGACTCTCCATGTTTGATTTTGTTTTTGTATACACAATTATGGCGTCAAACTGTTGTATAAACGCAATATCACACTCGTAGGAGTGCGATATGGCTGTATATCGGCACTGGTGGGGGCACTAAGGCACTCGGCCTGCGACCTCGTGGCAACGCACGCCTCCCACTACTGCCGATATACAGCCATATCGCACTGCTACGAGTGTGATATTGCTCACATATATATATATATATATATATATATATATAAATATATATGTATATATATATATATATATATATATATATATATATATATATATATATATATATATATATATATATAAATATATATATATATATATATATATATATATATATATATATATATATATATGTATATATGTGTGTATATATATATATATATATATATATATATATATATATATATATATGTATATATATATATATATATATATATATATATATATATATATATATATATATATATATATATATATGTATATATATATATATATATATATATATATATATATATATATATGTATATATATATATGTGTGTATATATATATATATATATTTTTATATATATTTTTTTTTTCATTTACCAGATGCAGTGATGAGCTTAAGAGATAACAGAGTGTGATATGAAAGGACAGTAAAGAGCATCGTGAGATCTTCTGTTCGTCCTCTGCATCTCATACAGGTTGCATAATGAAGTGTGTGTGTGTGTGTGTGTGTGTGTGTGTTGCTGTGATACTGCAGCTCACACTCATCAAATCACTATCTTTGCTTTCATGCATTCATTGCACATTCACGACATGCAAGATGAACAGCTTCCAGATGCCCTTCCAACCGCAACCCAGTACTGGGAAACACCCATACACTCTCACATTCACACACACACACACACACTTATACAGTATGGCCAATTTAGTTAATCAATTGACCTATAGCGTATGTGTTTGGACTGTGGGGGAAACCGGAGCATCCATGAGGATACCCACGCCAACACGGGGAGAACAAGCAAACTCCACACAGAAATGCCCACTGACCCAGCCGGGGCTCGAACGAGCGTCCTGAGTGCTGTGAGGTGATAGTGCTAGCCACAGAGCCACCTTGTCGCCTCAAGAAACAAGTTGACTTTACTTAAAAAACACAACTTAGAACTATTAAGTTCACTTGACTTTTATAATCATGCACATAGTTCACGTAATCATTTTAAGGCAACGTTTACCTAAATTGATTTAAAGTGAAGTCAATTAATCTCTTTTTACAGTGTAGTTTGAGTGTTCTGAGTGCAGACGAGTTCTGTGTGTCTGCGAACATCTCTGTTTCAGGCCAAAGAATGAGCACAGTTTGCTTGAGCGTTATGTGGAAGTAGAACATAAGCCTAATTTATCTGCTAGTCTGGGTATAAATTCACTGTGACTCTGGGATGACGCACATTCGCCAGAGAATCGAGTTCCGCTCACGCTTTTCTGTAAATCCAATTGAGAGATGGCGTTTATCCAAAGATAATGTGGCAGACTCTCACAACGCCTGCTATTATGGATTTACACCATGGTTACTGGACACAGAGTCTTCAGTAAACTAAAGAGAGTGTATGTGCAACTCTGTGTAGATACTTTAATTGCAGTGTAAAAGTAATAAGCAAGCATTAATCACCATTACACTTCTTAAATATCCTCTCTTCTTTGCCATGACACATTTATTTATTTATTTATTTATTTATTTATTTATTTATTTATTTATTTATTTATTTATTTAAATTAAAACCCATTTATGTTTTATTTATTTATTTATAGTTTTATCAGAGTGGTATATTTTTTAATTTATGTTTATGATTATTAAATGCATAAAGATGAAACTATAAATAAATATTTACATAAACAAATAAAAAAATAAAAAAACTTTTACATTTTTTTAAATATCTCCCAAGTGCTGTTTAACCAAGCATTTTTTATTTAAAATAAATGTACGTTTTAATTTAAATAAACAAATAAATAAACAAATTGATAAAAAAATAAATGTATATATATATATATATATATATATATATATATATATATATATATATATATATATATATATATATATATATATATATATATATATATATATATATATAAAACGGTTGAAAATAAATAAATATATAAATGGGTTTTAAATAAATAAATAAATGATGATAAAACTATAAATAAATAAATAAAAGGGTTTTAATTTAATTAAATAAATAAATAAATAAATAAATAAATAAATAAATAAATAAATAAATAAATAAACACAAAACTATAAATAAATTAATCAATTTATGAAAAGGGTTTTAATTTAAATAAATAAATAAAAAGGTTTTTAATTTAAATAAATAAATAAAGATAAAACTAAAAATAAATAAATAAAATAAAAAGGTTTGAATTTAAATAAATAAATAAAAAATAAAAGGGTTTAATTTAAATAAATATATAAATAAAATGATTTTAAGTTAAATAAATAATTACATAAAGATAAAACTAAAAATAAATAAATAATAAAATAAATAAATAAAAGGGTTTTAATTAAAAAAAATAAATAAATAATGATAAAACTATAATAACTATAATTTATAAGTAAATTAATTAATTAAAAGAGTTTTAATCTAAATAAATAAATAAAACTAAAACTATAAATAAATTAATTAAAAAGGTTTTAATTTAAGTAAATAAAAACTAAATAAATAAAAGGGTTTTAATTTGAATAAATAAGTAAATAAATAGGGTTTTAATTTAAATAAATAAATAAATAAAAGAGTTTTAATTTAAATAAATAAATACATAAAAATAAAACTATAAATAAATAAATAAATAAATAATTTTACATTTTTCCAATTTTTCCCAAGTGCTGCATAACAGAGCAATGATTTTTTTTTTACACAGTATATCCTATATTATATTTTTCTTCTGGAGAAAATCATATGTCTTTACAGATAGTTACAGTTTAAAACTGATGTTTATTATGTACAAGATGGCTTGACAAAACTTCCTCATGATTCTCAAAACTGACACAGAGAAGAGAGAAAACATGGCTGTGTGTATTTCATTTTGTGTTTTAGAGCCAAGGAACTCTGAAGCTTGAAATCTGATTTCCCTGTAAAGACACGTAATGAATGACATAACCATAAACTCCCTCAGGATCCGGATTCCTCTCACTGCACCTGCGGAGGACATTTCTCTGGAAAACACACACTAATGATTCAATCAGGCACACCGCTTCAGTTCTCAAAGGTATATGTTTATGAACCGTGCTTCCTGATGACAACAGTTTAATGAACTACAAGGCCACTTATGTTTTCTTAAAAACAGACACCTTCATATATGTGTCTTATGCATTAAAACATTAAAGTCATCTGTTTCCTACTATTATAATTTTAGCTTGTACATTCTAATCAATTGAAGTTCATTGGTATAGCGCTTTGCAATCATTATCCTTCCAAAGCAGCATTACAAAATGAGCATATTACTAAGTTGCAGTCGCACTCATAGGGCCCTAAACACAAGGTACAAGATGTGTATGATGCAAATGTGCCTTTTAAAGACCAGCCAACAGTCATTTTTACATTTTGCGGCACGTTGTTTAAATAGTAAATCCATTTGTGCCACTTTGTGGACTCATGAGTGTGCTGGTCTGAAAATGAGGTGTGTGCGCATAGTTGGTGTGTTGCTATTTTGAGAAACTGAAATGGACTGTGCCATTGACCAACAAAAAGCTGCACTAAAGTCCAGCGCAGAGTGCGTTAGTTATGAGTGTATATTACACATTGCTTAATACAATAGAATTTATTTATTTATTTATTTATTTATTTATTTATTTATTTATTTATTTATTTATTTATTTATTTATTTATTTATTTATTTATAGTTATCTTTATTTGTTTAAACTAAAACCATTTAATTGTTATTTAATTAATTAATTTATCCTTATTTATCTATTCATTTATAGTTTAATCTTGATTTATTTATTTAAATTAAAATCCTTTTAATTTATTTATTTATAGTTTTATCTTTATTTATTTATTTATTTATTTATAGTTTTATCTTTATTTATTTATTTATTTATAGTTTTATCTTTATTTTTTAATTAATTAATTAATTAATTTATTTATTTATTTATTTATTTATTTATTTATCTATTTACTTATTTAGTTTTATCTTTATTTATTTATTATTTATTGTTTTAGATTTATTTATTTAAACTAAAATCTTTATTTAATATTTATTTAGTACCATTTAGTTAATTAATTAATTTTTCTTATTTATCTATTTATTTATAGTTTTATTCTTATTTATTTATTTATTTATTTATTTAAATTAAAACCCTTTTTATTTATTTATTGTTTTATTTTTATTTTTTATTTATTTATAGCTTTATCTTTATTTATTTATTCATTTATTTATTTATTTATGTATTTATTTCGTTTTATCTTTATTTATTTATTTATTTATAGTTTTATCTTTATAGTTTTATCATTATCTTTATTCATTTATTTATTTATCTTTTTATTTATTTATTTAAGGGGCATAGTGGTGCAATGGGTAGCACGATCGCCTCACAGCAAGATGTTCGCTGGTTCGAGCCTCGGCTGGGTCAGTGTGGAGTTTGCATGTTCTTTTGTGTTGGCGTGGGTTTCCTCCGGGTGCTCCGGTTTCTCCCACGAGTCCAAAAAAACATGTGATATAGGTAAATTGAATAAGCTAAATTGGCCGCAGTGTATGTGTTTGTGTGTGAATGATGGATGTTTCCCAGTGATGGGTTGCAGCTGGAAGGGCATCCGCTGCATAAAACATATGCTGGATAAGTTGGAGGTTCATTCCACTGTGGCAACCCCGGATTAATAAAGGGACTAAGCCGAAAATAAAATGAATGAATTTATTTATTTCTAGTTTTTTATTTATTTATTTATTTATTTATTTATTTATTTATTTATTTATTTATTTATTTATTTATTACCATCAAACAAGGTCTTGTAAAAATTGAGCAAATAATATGTAGTCAATAAATTTAATTTACAATAGTTTTCAACACAATTTAAAAAATCTTGTAATATATATGAATGTATTTGTTGTGTATTTAATGTGCTCTTTATGTGTGGTGAGCGCAGGTGCACATAAACACTGAATGTTTTATAATGGAGATGAATGTAGCTGCAAGAAACAGTGAATAAGAATTGTTTCATAACACACACACACACACACATGAATGCACACACGCTGAAACATGCTGACATGTACATATGTGCAAACCCAGAGTTACTGGGACAAACAAGTGCATCTGCTATATCGGTGTTAAATATAGAGAATCACGTCAGTGTTATTAGCAAGTCAGAATTATTAGCCCCCTTTGATTTTTATTTTCCTTTTTAAATATTTCCCAAATGATGTTTAACAGAGTAAGGAAATTTTCACAGTATGTCTGATAATATTTCATCTTCTGGAAAAAGTCTTATTTGCTTTATTTTGGCTAGAATAAAAGCAGTTTTTAATTTTTTAAACACCATTTTAAGGACAAAATTATTAGCGTCTTTGAGCTAATTTTTAATTCGATAGTCTACAAAACAAACCGTCGGTATACAATAACTTGCCTGATTACCCTAACTTGTCTAGTTAATCTAATTAACCTAGTTAAGCCTTTAAATGTCACTTTAAGCTGTATAGAAGTGTCTTGAAAAATATCTAGTAAAATATTATTTACTGTCACCATGGCAAAGATAAAATAAATCAGCTATTAGAGATGATTTATTAAAACTATTATGTTTAGAAATGTGCTGAAAAATTCTGCTCTCTGTTAAACAGAAAACGAGGAAAAAATAAACAGGAGGGCAAATAATTCGGGTGGGCTAATAATTCTGACTTCAACTGTATATATATATATATATATATATATATATATATATATATATATATATATATATATATATATATATATATATATATATATATATAAGCTCCAGATTTGGCTTGAGTACTGACTAAACTCATATATATGCACAAATATAATATTGTAAAGCTTCCTATAGAATATATTAATTTAAATAAAAGTTATTTGTGGAGGGTTTAGTCATATTATGCTGAGCACTGTTTTGTATT
>NC_133180.1:76222500-76252500 GCF_049306965.1 Danio rerio | reverse complement strand
TGTTAGTTCGCTGTGCATTAACAAGAATGAATTTGCATGTTAGAAATGCATTAATAAATGTTGAACGATGATTAATAAATGCTCCACAAGTATTGTTCATAAGTAGTTCATGTTAGTAAATACATCAACTAATGAAACCTTATTGTAAGTTGTGACCCCGAGACACACTTTTCGCTCTAAAACTCTCCTTACGCCCTGCTCCCCGCAGTCACATAAGTCACTCCTTGAGGTATTAATAGCGCAGGAAAAATGACAATGAGGGGATAGAGCCCTTGCAATATTTATACAGACACGTTATGCAACCGTCTGACGTAGAAGCACCGGCTAGAAAATGAGCTGCATTCCTAACAAGTCAAATGCTTGTGAACAGCCCTGGATGAAGAATGTGAAGCTAACAGCGCCTGGCAGAGCTCTTCTTGAGTAAAGCCA
The DNA here is from genome assembly GCF_049306965.1 of Danio rerio. Classification (NCBI taxonomy): domain Eukaryota; kingdom Metazoa; phylum Chordata; class Actinopteri; order Cypriniformes; family Danionidae; genus Danio; species Danio rerio. Next base: position 76,252,071 of record NC_133180.1, on the reverse strand, counting down.
GGACTCGGATTTAAGGTTACTGGGTTAGCACTGTGAACCATGAACCTAATAATACCAAAAATTAAGGCTGCACGGTATTGGAAAAAAACTGCCAATGAAATATTCATTAAATACACTTAAGTGCAGTCCCACTGACTTATTACCTCTGTATGGCTGGCTTTTCCGATGTGACTGGTTCGAGGTTCGAATCTGACAAAGAACGGCTACAGGAACCAATAAAACCGAAACCCAAAAAGCAGCTTCAAGAGTTCACACTTAGATATGCTTAGCATTATAGCAGGTTTGGCATGCTGTCCCGGGAGAGAACCCTGAGCTCGGAGATATTTGAGCCCAGGGCTCCCGCCCGGTCAATAAGCATATCAGAGGATCCGAGATCAGGAAGGTCTCGATATTTCCCCCTTTTAGAAGAGGGAAAGAAAGGAGGAGATGGGGTGGAAGGGGGGATTCTTCCAAAATGAAGACAGGGGAAAAAGTTAGGGAGTGATCCATTTATAGTAGGCTAGGATCACTCGGATTGGATTATTACTGATTACAAATGAGTGGCCAGCTGTGCTCAATCATATCACGTGCTCCTCTCGAAATTAGTTTATGAAACTTCACTTAAGGTTGTGATACACTGAAAAAAATGATTTAGGCCTCTATTGAATTAAACATAATTCAATTTAGTTTATTTTAAACAATTGAATTTAGTTGTTGATTTTATTAAATGACTTTTAATTGGTTTTAAGTGAATTAGATGTGTTTTAAACCAATCTAAATTAATTAATTAAAGTCTATTAGAAAAAATTATGTTAGCTTTGTGCGCATGCGCGTTATGTTCCGTTGCCTCGGTGCCAAAGCCCAAAGGAAGTTTTACTCTTCAGAATCCAGTCAGATTGAAGCAAGACGCCAGACCCGGATTTCTGTACATCCATTTGCACTTTAAGTCACATTTTATATTGTACAAGACTGTTTATTACAGAAAATACTTTGTGGATTACATAGATGCATAAAATGGTCTCTCGTTCGGACTGTCTATTTTGGTCGTTTTTAATTTTCACAGCGACCAGCCGTCGAGCGCGCTCCCAGGTTAAGCTAACAGTTACACACGGGTTTGACAAATCTCGCTTTTATGTCGCAGAATATATTTAAGATTCTTTTTCGGCTAGAAAGTAGTTATGTAGACTTGATATATAATGTTTTTTAATGAAGTAAGTGGTTATTTTCAAGAGAATGAATTCTTTGATGCATGGCCCCGCAATGGCTCTTCTCTTATAGCTTATTTTTGAAAACTCTATCCTACTGGATTTAGGGAAGGTGGGTCAGTTCATATCAAATTATGGGCCAATCGATATCAAGCTGATATATTATGCATGACGACAAGCCAATTACTTTACTCATGCATGTAGCCTGATCTCTAGAGGAAACGTAACTGTGTTACAATGTCAGTTTAGTGACTAATTCATATGCGATCAGCTGATTTTAAAAAAGGAGGCGTGGCATTAAACCCCACCCCTAAACCCAATCAACATCGGGGGATGAGTAAATCATACTAAACGAATTCATACGAATTAACCACCAAATCAAACAGTTGAAAAATTGTCGTGATTAAGCATTGGATGTGCACATGAAGGAAATTAATTTGCGCAGAAACGTATACGCCTTCCTCTGCCGAATTTGCTAGAAATGGCACATATGAGAAAACGTTTACCAGTAAATAACTTGAGATTGTCAAAAATTTGCACAGCGCTCTCTTTTTTTTTTACAATAAAATAACAGACGTTAAATTAGAGATTACAGAAATTTACCGTAAAATAACGGACATTAAATTACAGACATTTACTAGAAATTTCTGTAATTTAATGTCCATTGTTTTAGGGTAAATGTCTGTAATGTAACGGTCGCCACTTTACGTTTTTTTCCGTACCCCAGCTGTTAAAAATTTTTTGGGGGATTTTTTTTAGTGTATATAATATTGTCAAAAATGTACACGGCGCCCTCTAGTGGGTTTGTGAAATCAAAAACCGCTAGAAAACATAGTAAGTAACATAATTTAGATTTACAAAAAGCCTGGACAGCGCCCTCTGGTGGATTTATGAGAATTGGCACTTATGAGAAAACCCCAGTGGCCCCAGTAACATATTTAAGATTGTCATAAATGTACATGGCACCCTCTAGTGGGGTTGTGAAATCAAAAACTGCAAGAAAACATAGTCCAGGGTGTGTGTTTGTCAGTTCTCAAAAATGTAGTCCAGCGCACATATCTCCAATAAGCCTGGGTTGCAAGCCTACCCTAGATCATGTAATGCAGATTTCCAAAAAATCTAGACAGTGCCCTCTGGTGGATTTATGAGAGATGGCACTTATGAGAAAACTCCAGTGTCCTGTAATGTTTTTAAGATTGAGAAAAATGTACACAGTGCCTTCAGTGGGTTTGTTGAAACAAACTGCAAGAAAACATAGTCCAGGGTATGTATTTGTCGATTCTCAAAAATGTATACCAGGCCACATATCTTCAATAAACCTGGGTTGCAAAATGTACCTTTAATAACGTAATTCAGATTTGCAAAAAGTCTAGACAGTGCCCTCTGGTGGATTTATGAGATATGGTACTTATGAGAAATCATGCCCCAGTAACGTATTTGAGATTGTCAAAAATGTACATGGCGCCCTCTAGTGAGGTTGTGAAAACAAAAACTGCAAGAAAACACTCCAGGCTGTGTATTTGTCGGCTTTCAAAAATGTAGTCCTGTGAACATATCTCCAATGAGCCTGGGTTGAAAAATGTACCCAAGTAACTCATTTCAGATTTGCAAAAAGTCTACACAGCGCCCTCTGGTGGATTTACAAGAAATGACTCTAATGAGAAAACATGGCCCAGTAACATATTTGAGATTGTGGAAAAATGTGCACGTTGCACGATTTGTGAAGACAAATTGCAGGAAACATTCAGGGTTCCTTTCCCAGAGATGGTTTGATAAAAATGTGCTGGATAAGTTGGCGTTTCATTCCGCTGTGGCGATTCGGATTAATAAAGGGACTAAGCCAAAAAGAAAATAAATGAATGAATGAATGAATGAATCCAGGGTTCATATTTGTTGATTCTCAATAATGTAGCCCTGGTCACATATCTCCAGTGTAACACATTTCAGATTTTCTAAAAGTCTAGACAACACCCTCTGGTGGATTTGCAAAAAAATGGCACTTATGAGAAAATGTGCCCCAGCAACTTTTTTGAGATTGTCAAAAATGTGCACAGCCCCCTCTAGTGGATTCAAGAAAACAAACTGCCAGAAAACAGTCCAGGGTATGCATTTGTCGGTTCTCAAAAATGTAGTCTAGGGCACTTATCTCCAATGAGCCTGGGTTGCAAAGCTTACCCTAAGTACACATTTCAGATTTGTAAAATGTCTAGACAGCGCCCTCTGGTGGATTTGTCATGTGAAACGTGCAACGAAACATACCCAGAGCAATATATTTTATTTTAAGTTTTGGAAAAACTGAAGGATCGAAGCATGTCTTTCCAATGAGCTTGAATTGAATGAAGTCCATATTTTGAAGACAAGGCAAATGCTTTAACACTGAACGACCGCTATTTACAGTACCACAGAGAGCAGAAGGTCTGGCTCTTTACCAGAACTTCCATATCTGTCTTCGAGACCCCATTATGTTGACCCCGATGCTGTCCAGAGACAAATGAGATTTTTTTTTGCCACAGTTTTGAGGTCAGCTCTTGTGTCTTCACCAGACTCCTCCTGTCAGCCAGTCTAGATTAGCCTACACCACAACATGTTCATTACAAAACGCTTGTGTCCTTATTATCAGTTTTTATAAAATCACCATTAAATCTCGACACAAATCCACCACAATCCACAACAAATATAGCTTAAAGGGGCCCTTAATTTTGAACCATAAAATGGTTTTAAAAAAATTAAGATCTGCTTTTATTCTAGCCAAAGTAAAATAAAACTTCCTTCAGAAGAAAATATATTATAGGAATTACTGTAAAAAATTCCTTGCTCGGTTGAACATCATTTGGGAAATGTTTGATAACGAAAAATACCTCACAGAAGGGTGAATCATTTTGACTTTAATTATAGATCTTTAATTTATATAATTATGTAAAAATATACAATATACATATCTACATGATGGGAAGTAAAATTAAATCTTACAATTTTTTCTAAAATAATGCGATTAAACGCTGTAACTGTTTTTCTTGCATTTATTATTTGACTTTGTGATTAAAACAAATTTTACAGTTCAAGTCTTTCTACACCAAACCATGTAAATGTTGACTTTTATGGTTCATGCACGGTTCATGCAAAGATGAAAATTCTGTCATCATTTCTTCATCCTCCTATTTTTCCAAACCTGTTTGAGTTTCTTTCCTCTGTTGAACACAAAACAAGATATTCTGAAGAATGCAGTTGCAGATGCGATTGATCTTATTATTTAGTAATTATTAATAGTATTTTTGCTCCTAATATTGATGCCAACAGCTGTTTTTTTTCCAACATTCTTCAGAATATCTTAATTTGTGGTTAACAGAAGAAAGAAACTCAAATCAACTCACTCAAGTGTCTGCAAATGATGAGGAAATGGTAAACTCTCTCCTCTAACAGCTGGTGATGATTTTGCAGATGTGTTTCTGGTGTGTATTGACACTCGTGGCCGTGCGGTGGCAGTACCCGCAGCACTAAAACTCTACCTACTGTACTCAATACACCTTTAATTCTGTGCTCAGTAACATCATACTGTACGAGCACACAATCTCGATATGCAGGAACCCAAAACAGAAACACCAAATGAGAAACAATACATCAAATAAAATCACTCAGCTGGTCTTCAAAGCCCTAAAATGGGCCTATTTGAACAGTACAGCTGAGAGCAAAGTCTTCAAGTGAAAGATTTATTATTTTTTAAACATTTGCACAAGTGATATTTAATAGAGGAATTCATTAAATTATCTGCTAAATTGAGTCTCTGCTACTTAAATGCAGTAAACAGACAAAAAAAAAAAAAAGATAAATAAACATTAAGAAAAATCAAGTTTCTGTCTGAAGACTTGGTTTTACACTAACTGGCCACTTTATTAGGTACACCTTCCTTATACAGGGCTGGACCCCCTTTTGCCTTCATATCTGCTTTAATCCTTCGTGGCGTATATTCAACAAGACACTGGAAATATTCCTCAGAGATTTTGCTCTATGTTGACATGATAGCATCGCGCAGTTGCTGCAGATTTGTCAGCTGCACATCCATGATGCCAATCTCCCGTTGCACCACATCCCAAAGGTGCTCTATTGGATTGAGAGCTGTGACTGTGGAGGCCATTTGAGTACAGCAAACTCATTGTCATGTTCTGAGATGATTCGTGCTTTATGACATGGCGCGTTATCCTGCTGATCAGAAGATGGAGACACTGTGGTCATAAAAGGATGGACATGATCAGCAACAATACTCAGGTAGGCTGTGATGTTGACTCAATTGGCACTAATGGGCCCAAAGTGTGCCAAGAAAATATCCCCCCACACCATTAAACCAGCACCACCAGCCTGAACCGCTGACACAAGGCAGGATGGATCCATGCTTTCATATAGTTGACGTAAAATTCTGACCCGACCGTCCGAATGTTGCAGTTGGACAGGTGTACCTAATAAATTGGCCGGTAAGTGTATTATTACTATATATTTCTCGTAGATGAGACTATTTAGAACATATTTACTCAATTACCTAATAGTTTAAAATACATCAGATTTTTTTTTTATAAGCTTTCAAAGTTAAGTAATGTTAGCATTTATATAAATTAATTCATAGCATTTTCCCAGAGATGGGTTGCAGCTGGAAGGGCATCCGCGGCGTAAAAACTTGCTGGATAAGTTGGCGGTTCATTCCGCTGTGGCAACCCCAGATTAATAAAGGGACTAAGCCGACAAGAAAATGAATGAATGAATAAATAATTCATACACTGCAAAAAATGCTTTTCTTACTTAGAGATTTTTTGTCTGGTTTTGAGTCCAAATATTTCACAATTCTTAAATCAAGAAGAATTTTCTAGACATGCAAAACATATTGCCTTGTTTTCAGCAATAATATGCCAAAATTAAGTGGGTTTTTTCTTAAAACTAGCCAAATAAGCAAAATAATCTTGTTTTTCCTTTTGACATAGGATTATTTTGCTCCAAATTAAGCATTAATATGAAAAACAGCGCGGGCAAGCATCCTCTGTTAGCAAAGCAATTATTATAGCTTATTTTCAGTGCTGAAATCCCAGTGTTGCTCAATTATTTTTGTGAAAACTGCATTTCCATTGATGAAAGAAGAAGAATTATTAAGATAGATTAATATTTCGTTGATTCCAAGGAATTATTTTGAAAATCTGCAGTCTGAAGGGCTACAAAAAGTAAATATTTACAATAAGCCATTTAAACTAAAATAAAATAAGTCCTAAAAAGCCTTAAAAGTTCAAAATTAAGTCCTTAACACTGCATATTGCTAATTAAAAATGAATTAACCTTTAAGAAATAAAAATGATCATTTTTTCCTAACATTCTTATGATTTTTGGTATAAAAAAAGCTGGAATTTTTTAACCATTTATGGTCCAGGGTCACAGTAACAGTATTGTAAATGTCATTACTGCAGAATTTTAAGGTTTAATGCTTCATTTGCTAAACAAAATATATAAATTCTCTACCTCAGTTGAGCATTTACAACATTATATTTTAGCTGTTTTCAACTTTAGTCTGGAGGTGTGCTTTTAACAGCTTTATATTGATTGCAATAGTGAAGAATATGAATATGTTATGAATATACAGCTTTGATATTATGTACATTGCAGGGCAGCACGGTGGCTCAGCGGGTGGCACTGTCACCTTAAGGCAAAAAGGTCGCTGTTTAAGTCCCTGCTGGGTCATTTGGCACTTTTGTGTGGAGTTTGCATGTTCTCCTCATGTTGGTGTGGGTTTCCTCCGTGTGCTCCGGTTTCCCCCACAGTCCAAACACATGCGGTATAGGGGAATTGATTAACTAAATTGGACGTAGTGTATGAGTGTGTGAGAGAGAGAATGAGTGTGTACGGGTGTTTCGCAGTACTGGGTTGCAGCTGGAAGGGCATCTGATGTATGCTGTAGTAGTTAGCGGATCATTCCACTGTGGCCACCCTTAATAAATAAGGGACTAATAAGCTGAAGGAAAATGAATGAATGAAATGGAAAATACTGAACAAGTCAAGAGATTATCAGACAGCTCCAATTACTTGATTATCATTGATACTAATTTTGACATGTTGGTAAACTTTTACGTCATGAAATATTAATTAATCGCATTAACAGAGCATCTCATATCGTCAGAGTGTGCCAGCAGAAAATGTTCTGTCACGTTCGCTTCATATAATCTCCCTTTCCGTCAAAGCGGGAGGTTTATCTGAGCTCGGTTCAGATTAATTCCTTTTCTTTACCAACACCACAATTGGGCGGGTGATTATTCTGATGCTTTCTGTGTGATTAGTTTGATTTACAGATGGATTTGATATCCCTCACTGGGATTTTGGAGCCAAATATAGACTAAAATGTTTAAATGCTATAAAAAGATTTGTGCATTTTGTAGTTTGACGTCACATGCATTTAGGACTTTAGCAATACAGAGATTAAAAGACTGCTATTTTGCTTCAGTCTAAAGATGATAGAAAGCAATTGTAAGATTTCTGTGGTGTATTCGTCTTTTTGCCTTTGCGTTACTTATTGATTTCTGTCTTGTAATTGATGTTTGTAACATTTCCCTTCACCACAGAATTCATTCATTTATTTTCTTGTCGGCTTAGTCCCTTTATTATTCCGGGGTCGCCACAGCGGAATGAACCGCCAACTTATCCAGCAAGTTTTTACGCAGCGGATGCCCTTCCAAAAGCAACCCAACTCTGGGAAACATCCACACACACACTCATACACTACGGACAATTTAGCCTACCCAATTCACCTGTACCGCATGTCTTTGGACTGTGGGGGAAACCGGAGCACCCGGAGGAAACCCACGCGAAGGCAGGGAGAACATGCAAACTCCACACAGAAACGCCAACTGAGCTGAGGCTTGAACCAGCGACCTTCTTGCTGTGAGGCGACAGCACTACCTACTGCGCCACTGCGTCGCCATCTATTACCATATCTATATAATTTTTTTTGTCCTACATATAGTCAAAAATATTATCTTGATTATTAGCGTGTGATTTTTTCGAATATTTCCCAAAAGATGTTTAAAAGATTCCAGAATTTTTCATAGTATATTTTATAATATTTTTTTTTGCTGGAGAAAGTCTTATTTGTTTTATTTAGGCTAGAATGAAAGCATTTAAACACCATGTTAATGTGACCGGTTCTGCGTTGTGTTTTCTTTGTTTTATTAAGGAATAACCAGTCGGAGATCTGCAGTTGTGACTGCTCTTTACTCACTGAGAATAAACCAAAAAGCACAGCTTTTACAGTGTGTCTTCGCCCTTACAGCTTTTCTCTCCCATGCGCAGTCAGTGCAGAAAGGGGAGAGATGGAGAGAGAGATAGAACAAAACTCCAAACAATATTAACAAAGTGACAAAACATACCTGAGAATAAACCAAAAAGCACAGCTTTTACAGTGTGTCTTCGCCCTTACAGCTTTTCTGTTAAAAGTAAAGTGCAATGCATTTAGCATTCACATGCTTCAGTTAGGCTAAAGTCAATCAAAAACCTCAATTTAAGTGATAACACAAAAATAATGAAATATATGTGAAAAATAAAGGTTTAAATATTAAACATAAAAACTGGCTTTAAAAGTTATTTATAAAGTAAAGATGATTAAAGATTAATTGGAGCTTAGCAGACAGCCACTAGTGGTGGGCAAAGCGAGGCTTCGTGAAACACTGAAACTATCGAAACAAATGTGTCGAAGCTTCGAAACGTTTCGAAACACCACTCTACGGTGACACCTAGTGGTCATTTTATTTGTATTTCACTGAAACAGCTTCAGCAAAGAACAATTGAGCAAATTAAGGTATGAAACCCCACTTTGTAGCCTAAAATCTAAAAATGATTTAGTCGAGCGGTTAGAGTTCGTGACCACCATGTGGGAATAATGGGTTGAATCCAGACTGGTGCAGTGATTTTGGAATGCTTTAATGTCAGTTGGTAATGCTTTGTTATTGTATCGTTTTGTTTCAACATTGCTCTGACATACGAATAAACACCTTGTAAATAAATTTGTATTGTTTTGTTCATAAAACAGGGTTGTTGCTAGATCAGATACAGTTGTGGCCAGAAGTTAACAATAATTATTTATATTAATTAATTAAATTTCCCATTGTATTTTATTAACGTCTATCCAAAACCTAAACCCATCACAGTACTGTAAAAATATGAATTATTGTTTTACAGTGTTACAAAAATGATGCTAAATTGATGGCATATCTGCAGCTGTATCCTATCTAGACTACACCATAAAACAGAAACATGATTAAAATATATAAAATCATGATTTTGGAGTATTTGGACTAGTCGGCATTCGAACCCAAAACCAATTTGTAACACAGTACTAAAGTGCACACGCACGGTCCACTAGGCCATACAAGACAGACTCATAACTTTGATCATGCCAGTCAAATGCAGATTCTCCGGGTCTTGAAACGCCTCTGAAATGATTGATGCTTTGAATCGCTTTAGTCACGTGACCTGGGTGTTTCGGATCATGCTTCGGTGCAGTGTTTCGAAACACTTGCGCTTCGGGATCTCGACACTGTGTCGAAACGTCAGTTTCACATCAGCCATCCCTAACAGCCACCTCTCCCATGCATAGTCAGTGCAGAAAGGGAAGAGGCGGGCGGAAAACAGGAAAATTAAACGGCGTGAGCTCCCTTAGAAATTTAAAGGAAAAGACACACACTAACAAACACCTCAGGTACACTTACTAACACATTAGATAAAATACATATTTTGTGTAATTCTATACTTAAAGCGAATTATAATTTTCATACCTGTTACATTAAGGACAAAATTATTAGCCCCATTAAGCAATATTTGTTTTGGATTGTCTACCGAACAAACCACTGTTATACAATGACTTGCTTAATTACTCTAACCTTAACCTATTACCCTACTTAAGCCTTTAAATGAATACTTGTGAATACTAGTGTCTTGAAGAATATCTAGTCTAATAATGTGTGCTGCCATCATGACAAAGAGAAAAAACAGTTATTAAAAATGAGTTATTAAATCTATTATGATTAGAAATGTGTTCTTCTCTCCATTAAACAGAAACTGGAGGAAAAAAAATGTGCAAGGGGGCTAATAATTCAGACTTCAGCAGTACTTTCATCTCCATTTAACCCATTTCACCATGTTAAAATCAACCCCCCAGTTACCCCAACCCTCCGTCTGATATTCCTCAGCGTGTCCATGAATGAGACACAACACCACCCAGACCTGCTGCCCTTGAAACGACACGTATGGACTGCGGAAAATGAGAGCAGATTCTCTGAGCTCCATCTCTCACCGGCTTCACCCGCAACCCCAAAAGCAAAAGCTCACCGGCGGGAGGCAAAAATAGGCAGCGAGCATTGTGACTGCACTGCAGCGGAGCTTTATTTAGACGCAAGTAGGGCAGAATCAGATCTTAGAAAGATAAATGTAGGTGTGCTCCATCAGACAGGTTAGTGCAGACCGGTGTTATTCATCTTCTGTGATGGTGGAAAAGCATCAAGGACGTGCTGGAAGAGGGTTTCACTCTGATTTATTGAGTTTAAAGGTGATCTATTATGCAAAAAGGACTTTATAAGGGGTTCAAACACAGTTGGGTGGCAACAGCAGTGGCGCAAAAAGGGGGTATGCAGTATATGCGGCACATAGGGGCGCCACACATGGGGGGGCGCCATTGTGCCAAAACTATTTTTGAAATTATCCTTACTAAAAGTTTCAAATAAAAAAAATAAATAAATAAATATGTTTTGTTAAAAATGTTTTTTTTTTTTTGCATTTTGTATGAGTATAATATTGTATTTTAATAAATAAAAAATTATACCATGAGTTGCATACGTTGGCACACACATTTTAATTCAAAATCAACACTATAACATGCAGTCGCAGAGCCAAGTGTAAAGTGTTCATGTAAATGTAACTTTAGATTTGTTTTTACAATTTTTATCAAAATAAAACTGTCAAATCATACATACAGTACAGTTGAGGTCAAAAGTTATAAGATTAATCAGAATTTTTTCTTTATTTATTATTATTTATTATTAATTATTTAATTATTTTGCCTAAATAAGAGGGATCACACAAAATGTATGTTTATGTAAGTACAGACCTATTTCACATAAACCGATATTTCAGATAAAATATTTGGATTAAAAATTCACCTATATAAATATTATATACTTGATTATAATGATTCTTAACCCTGTTAAAGTTGACACATGAACAAATTGTCCGAATATTCACATTTTTTGGAACTGAAATGTTTTTAATCCTTCTATCAAGATCCATTTTATACAATATACATGTTTTTATAAATTTATTATGTGTCATATTGATACATCAGGCCTTTTGGTAACTTTTTTTGTTCAAAACTATTTTATTTTAGTTACAAAACTTGAACCCGCATACCTCTCAGTATATGTGTAGTTGCGCCCCTGGGCAACAGTGCATGAATATAACCAGCTACTGATGATAGCTATTTATTAATTCTATTGTTTATAATCAGACTTGATCAAAAGAAACACTTGTACGCGTCATCAGAGGGGGGAAAGCCCCGCCCCACTGTTGACCAACTCTCCCTCATTAGGATAGAACATTAGCCTTGTTTTTGAATCTGCCACTATGCTGACACACAAGCATTAGTGGCTCCGCCCTCTTTTGAAAAACAGCACAATCTCATTTGCATTTAAAGCGACAGTCACCAAATTGCCACAATTAGAAGGGCATCCGCTGCGTAAAAACCTGCTGGATAAGTTGGCGGTTCATTCCGCTGTGGCGACCCTGGATTAATAAAGGGACTAAGCCGACAAGAAAATGAATGAATGAATGACATTTCTATAAACACAACAATCCCTTTTCTAGTCTCTCCCTGACAGCATCTACCTAAAACATATTGCGCAGGGTAAATATTGTTGCCATGGATCACATTTTATTATTACAAGATGTCATGGACCATATTACTATAAACCCACATGTATGTTACACAATTCAGCCACATGTGACGTCGCTTCTATTTTTAGCTCCCTATAGCGGTCTTGTGGATTTTTATAGTCTGGTTTTGGCAGATGTGCACATGTGCAGAATACTAAATGACTGTGATGAGTCATTGCACTGCAGATCTTCTGGGTCTGCAGGACTGGGTGTGGATGGAGACGTCTACGACAATATGCTATTTATACACAGTGGGTGGAAATAAGACGAAAAAAATACATCCTTCACTAGGTAGTTCTTTTTAATGAGTAATACATGAATGTTCAGTCATCTTTGCTTTGGCTTATAGGCTATTTCCACATGTACACATGTATTTTTATAAACAGAATTTTCACCACTTTTGTATTTTAAAAAAATCTTATTCAGCATGAAAATGGACTGTCATGCATGTTGTGTATACGAACACACTATACCACAAGTTTTGAAAAATCTTCACCCTAATTTTGGTTTTAGTCACCTGATACTGCATTTCCATGTGCACAAAGAGTTAAACTACATAGAAAAAAAAGTTTTTTTTTTTTTTTTTTTTTTTTAGTTAATTTAAGCTTTTTTTCCATTGAATTTCTAAAACAAAACGGTAGCCTTCTGAAAACCTGTAACCATTGACTTCCATTGAATTTATATTTCCCACTATGGATGTCAATGGTTACCGATTTACAACGTTTAAAAATAAATCTTTCCATCCAAACCGGAATTTAAGCATTTTTATGTCATTTTTGAAAACAAAGAAAAATGGTAGCCTTCTGAAAACCTGTAACCATTGACTTCCATTGTATTTGTTTTTCCTACTTTGAATGTCAATGTTTATGTTTACAATGACTAAATGTTTCTATCCAGAATGGCATTTTTAACCATTATGTACTGTCAATTACTGAAACCATAGACTTTTGTAACCTTCTGAAAATCTGTAACCATTGACTTCCATTGTTTTTTTCTACTATAGAAGTCAATGGTTACCGATTTACAATGGTTACAAAAATCCTCTCCATCTAAACTGGTATTTTTTAAACTGTTTCTGCCAATTTATGAATCAAAGGAAAATTGTAAACTTCTAAAAACCTGTAACCATTGACTTCCATTGTATCTGTTTTTCCGACTATGGATGTCAATGTTTATATGTTTACAATGGCTAAAAAAAAAAACCTTTCCATCCAGACTGACTTCAAGCTATTTTTTTTCTCTCAATGTCCGAGACTAAGGGAAATGTTAGCCTTCTGAAAACTTCTAACCAGTGTCTTCCATTTAATTTGTTTTTCCTACTTTATAAGTCAACGGTTGCCGGTTTGCAATGGTTAAAAAAAAATAATTCAGAGACAAGGGAAAATTGTAGCCTTTTGAAAACCTGTAACCATTGACTTCCATTGTATTTGTTTTTCCTACTATGGAAGTCAATGGTTACCGGTTTACAATGGTTAAAAAACCCTTTCCATCTAAATTGGCATTTACAAGAATTTTTTCCTCTCAATTTCTGCAACAAAAGAAAATGGTAGCCTTCGGAAAACCTGTAACCATTGACTTTCATAGCATTTGTTTTTCCTACTATAGAAGTCAATAGTTACCAGTTGATAATGGTTAAAAAAAAAAAAAAAACTTCCATCCAGACTGACATTAAGCAATTTTTTTTCTCTCAATTTCCGAGACAAAGGAAAATGATAGCCTTCTGAAAACCTGTAACCATTGACTTCCTTTTACTTGTTTTTCCTACTATAGAAGTCAATGGTTACCGGTTTGCAATGGTTAAAAAAAACTTCCATCCAGACTGACATTAAGCAATTTCTTTCTATCAATTTCAGAGACAAGGGAAAATGGTAGCCTTCTGAAACCCTGTAACCATTGACTTCCATTGTATTTGTTTTTCCTACTATGGAAGTCAATGGTTACCGGTTTACAATGGTTAAAAAACCCTTTCCATCTAGATTGGCATTTACAAGAATTTTTTCCTCTCAATTTCTGCAACAAAAGAAAATGGTAGCCTTCGGAAAACCTGTAACCATTGACTTTCATAGCATTTGTTTTTCCTACTATAGAAGTCAATAGTTACCAGTTTACAATGGTTAAAAAAAAAAAAAAACTTCCATCCAGACTGACATTAAGCAATTTTTTTTTCTCTCAATTTCCGAGACAAAGGAAAATGATAGCCTTCTGAAAACCTCTAACCATTGACTTCCTTTTACTTGTTTTTCCTACTATAGAAGTCAATGGTTACCGGTTTGCAATGGTTAAAAAAAACTTCCATCCAGACTGACATTAAGCAAATTTTTTTTTTCTCTCAATTTCCGAGACAAAGGAAAATGATAGCCTTCTGAAAACCTGTAACCACTGACTTCCTTTTATTTGTTTTTCCTACTATAGAAGTCAATGGTTACCGGTCTACAATAGTTTTAAAAAAAAATCCATCTAGACTGTCATTTCAAAGCAGATTTTTCTTCACAATTTACCAAACAAAGGAAAATGGAAGCCTTCTGAAAACTTGTAACCATTGACTTCCATTGTGTTTGTTTTTCCTACTATGGAAGTCAATGGTTACCGGTTTTTGGCTTTCTTAAAAATATCTGCTTTTATGTTAAAAAAGAAAGAAACTTCAAGCAGGTTGTGAATGAGCGAGTAAATAGTGAGTAAATTTTCGTTTTGGTGGTGCAAACCATCTCTTTAAAGCATGCATAAAAAAAGATTTGGCAACCGAGTGCTGTATAATATGATTACACATAAAAATAGACTTCATCATTAGTGAAATTACTGATTCATATCTTTTAATGGGTTATTTTTGATTTGTTTCTAATCCAGGACGAGTCATTTGTATTCAATAAAACACTCAGCACAATTTAAAAAAAAACTCAAACGAATCAAAAGCAACGAGGCACTGAAATTTGTGAACTAAAAATAAGCCTCAATCCCTCAATCCCTTATCTGGGTTGGTGTTGCTCAGAAGGGCACATTTTAATAACAGGCACGTGCGCATTGGTCTGTACTCTTTCTGAACAGGCCTTTAATCTAGAACGAGACCCAAACAGATGTGACCAAAAATACTGCAGCTAAATAAACCACAGCTAAATAAAAGCGGCATTAGCACTAATATCCAACCATTACCTTTTATTAAAAATGCTAGCCACGTTTCACATTTAAAGCTGGTGTTTTTTGATGTTAATAATCAGCAACTGAAGAACATTGCAGAAATGGACATAATAATCAGGCGGTGTATTTATTTTTCCTGCAGGCTTGATTAGTGCAATATATGCAGTGCAGGAAAACCGAAAATGTCTCCAGATCACAAGCGTATTCTTCTCCTTGTGGTGTATAAATGGATGCACTTCACATGACTTCTAATGATCCTGACATTATCAGAGGGATTTTCTTATCTGTTCTGGACGCCACACTAAACATTTGAATGCCAATCTGTGTCAGCCAATAGATGGAGTTGCAAGTGGGATTTAGTAAGGCTTTGAAACAGCTTGGCAACATTCAGTTATTGCTCAAAGTTGGGACATCACTGACAGTCTGCCAGTGTTTTTAATTAATTTATGCTAAATTTTTATTTTCGTACATTTAATAAAATGTTTGAATATTTTTATTTTATTTGTATAATTTTATTTTATTTGTATTTTAGTTTTACATTTACTTTGGTTTCTTTTTAATTTAACTTTTCAAATTTTATTTAGATTTTTATTTAATGAAATTCAATTTTATTTAATTTTTCATTTGATTTTTTTATTTAATTTCATTTGATTTTAATGATCATTTATTTTTTAAATTTAATTAAAATATTTAAGATATTTTTATTTTCTTGGCATTTTATTTTTACATTTCATTTTGTTTTATTTTATTTGTTTTTCATTTTATTTTACATTTTATTTAATTTGCATTATTTTTAATTTCAATTGGTTTCATTTTATTTTATTTAGTTTTATTGTATTTACATTTTTTTATTTAATGGCTTTATTTAAAATTTAGTTTTACTTGTATTATTTTATTTTTCATTTTTGTTTTGTTTAGCTTTTTTATTTAAATAAATGTTATTTATTTTTTATTTAAATTATTTTTTATTTTATTTTAATTTTCTTCTATTTTAAGTTTTATAAAATTAAATGTCATTTATTTTTTATTTCAGTTCACATTTTGTTTTACTTATATTATTTTATTTTTTCAATTTATTTTGTTTAATTTTATTTTATTTGAATGTTTATTTATTTATTTTTTATTTAATTAAAATATTTCAGATTTTTTTTCCTTTTCTATTATTGGTATTTTATTTTTCCAGTATTTAGCATTTTTCCCATTTCAATTTAATGTTGTTTTATTTTTTAGTAATTTTAATGTTATTTAGTTTTTATTTTGTTTTGCATTTTATTTTATTTGCATGTTTTTTGTCCAATTCATTGTTTCATATCATTTTATTTTGTGATAATTTTATATAATTATATTTTTAAATAATATAATTATTATTTAATAATATATGTCAGACAGACAGACAGACAGACAGACAGAGATAATAGATAGATAGATAGATAGATAGATAGATAGATGATAGATAGATAGATAGATAGATAGATAGATAGATAGATAGATAGATAGATGATAGATAGATAGATAGATAGATAGATAGATAGATAGATAGATAGATAGATAGATAGATAGATAGATAGATAGATAGATAGATAAAGGGGCTGAAATTAAAAAACTACTTATATTTTAGCTGAAATAAAATAAGAATTTTTTGGAAAGAAAAACTATAGTAAATACTGTGAAATTTTTTTTGCTCAGTTAAGCATAATTTGGGGAATATTTGGAAAAAAATTTTTTTAAATAAATAATTAAATAATAATAAAAAAACTAAATAAAAATCACAGAAGGGCGAATAATTTTGACTGCAACGGTTCGACTTTTCCAAGCACTGCCTGTGGGACAAGTTGTCTTTCTTTACTGTGAAGATTTTTTTTCTGTCTGTGCATGTCTATTTCTATCTCCATTCCATCCTCTTGTTTTCTTGGTGTCCAGGTGAATCTAGACGATTCATAGACCACCATGCCCTTTTCTTTGCATCCATCCCATTAAAACAGCTCAGTCCCTGGAGATCCACCGGCGCCCAGTCGGTGTTGCGGTCATTTAGAGAAAGCTAACCATCAGACATACGTCAGAGCTAAAATTAGCCTCTCATTCATGACCAGTGGTCTAGTGTGCTCCCGACGGACGCTTGTTGTCAGCAGATCAATGACATCACAGTCACCGAGACCAAAAATGAGCTCCTTTGTTTCCTCCCTGCAAAAACCGCAGCTTTTCTATTCTTAGCCAAACCTAATCACTGACATTTAACACGGTTTTCTCAGAATTTAGACGCGCATGTAATCATCAAGCACAAACTTTTTTTTGAAGTTGTTTGGAGTGCGGATCTGCATGTGGTGTTTTTATTCAATGAAATCACATGTTAAAAATTTACCCTGCTGCTTACATAAAAATTGCAATCTTTCAGATGTACAGTGGTGTGAAAAAGGGTTTGCCCTCTTACTGATTTCTTTAACGACTAATAATGTCAAAACAACAAGAACAGCTGAGGAAAACATCACAGATTTCCACAGATCAGTAAAATCGATATATTGACTGATGCAAATGTGATTGTGATGTGATTAGTGATGGGTCATCCTTGAACGATTCGTTCATTTTGAACGAATCTTTAAAATGACTCGGGAACTACGAGTCTTCTCAGGGAGTGATTCGTTCCTCCGCGGGTGCGCTCATTTGTGCAGGTGATATCGTTCGTTTCAAGTCTTTTGAGTCGTTTATAGTGGAAAGGCAGAAGCCAATCATTTGCATTTAGAGCCAGAAAAAGAATTGATCCGTTCATCTCTCGAGTCCTCTATCGGGTCGGAGTCGTTCGTTTACTGCAGGCCAATCATATGAGTTTAGAGCCGGGAAAAAGAATTGATCCGTTCAACTCTCGAGTCCTCTTGCGGGTCGGAGTCGTTCGTTTACTGCAGGCCAATCATATGAGTTTAGAGCCGGGAAAAAGAATTGATCCGTTCAACTCTCGAGTCCTCTTGCGGGTCGGAGTCGTTCGTTTACTGCAGGCCAATCATATGAGTTTAGAGCCGGGAAAAAGAATTGATCCGTTCAACTCTTAAGTCCTCGGGTTTGAGTCATTCTGTCACGTGATGAACGAACGACTCAAGAAACAGAAGACTGGAAAGGTGAACTAATTATCATGGCTCCTATCGACTGTGTACATTGGTTAAGATTATATGTGACTGTAAGTGTAAAGTGAACGAACCCCTGACATTTAAAGACATGAAGAGGTGAGCTCAACAAAGAGACAACAATACCTTCATAGACAAAAGAGCAGGTACACATTGAATTATTATTTTCTCCTTCTTATAGTATTCTATTGATGACTTATTTGTCTTGTGATCAACCTTTTGGGCTCGTTGTAGATGTGTTTGGAAGCAATTCGTAACATTTTAATAATATTTTGGCAAATTGAACCAAATGAACGAAATGACTCAAAAAAAGATTTGCTCATCTTGATGAACGAGACTCAAAGATCTGAGTCAGTAAAATGATCCGAACTTCCCATCACCAGATGTGATGCGTGTAAATTGAGTTTTTATATTTATTTGACTAATATTATTGTACAATATGCAGATGTATACATGATTTAGTTGTTGTTTGTCCACTCAGTGATTTTGTTTTGTATGCTTGTCACACTTTAATGTTTCAGATCAAACTAATTTTAAATATTAGCTAAAGATAACACAAGTAAACTCATCATGCAGTTTTCAAATTGACGTTTTTATTGTTAAGAGAAAACAAAAATACAAAACTATATTTACAAGCTTTAAATAATTCACATTTTTTCGTATTTTAGCTTTATGCTCACCGACTCAGCATTTAACCCTGATTTCTCTTAATAAATGAAAATAACAAAGGGAAAATTAAGAGATAAAAAACTACAAATAAATAATAAATCTATAATAATAATAAATAAATAAATTAATAAAAATATTAAATATTAAATAAATAAAAAATAAATAAATTAAAATAAATAAATGAAACAACAAATAATAGTTCTTTATTTTATTTATTTATTTATTTTTTTTTTGCTAATTTTTTTTTTCTCTTCTCTCAACTTGATTTTCTTTTGGCAATTTTTGGGGATTTTTTTCTTTTTTATTTGCTAAATTCTTTTTTTTTTTTTTTTGTTTACAAAACTGTGTTTGACCTTGTATGTATATAAGACCCTGATTTAACTTAACATTACTTGGATTGGGCCTTTTAAATGTAGAAGGAATACGATAACCCATTGATTATAGACCTTATAGTCTGAAAAACAAAATGCAAATGCTCAAAAAAAGTCCCTGGAGTCCTAAGAAATCACACATAGGCTTACATCAACACTCAAAGATGTTGACTTACTTTGGCTGAGATGAATAACTTTACCAATAATGTGGGGAAAATGTGATCTGTGGCATGGCAGAAAGCATTACGGCAATCATTTGGATCCAGTTAATGTTACTTAAACCTGTTATACAACTTACAAGGACACTAATGTTATATAACCATCTTCTTCAACAACATGCATCACTTTGGGTTTCCTGTCCTTAAAGGTCACTTTTATTCATTCATATTTTTTGGATGAGGATCTGATGACATTCATTTGAAATGGAAGTTCAGAGTGCGGCAAACTCTTATTAATGGCACTACATTTTTTTCCCTCAGATTACACAACCGAATACGTGGAGATCACTAATTAGCATCTGAGTCAACAATTCTGAACAACAAATGTTTGCCGGAGCCGGAAACTCAGTGTTTCTTAGGCAGCGCCTCTGGAGACATCCACTATCCTGTAGAGACATTCATGAATGAAGCAGAAAGCACCGCTCCATTTCTTTCTCGGTAATGGAAGTTTAGTTCCTAGGGCTGTTGGCTACTGACCCATTTACTCATTATGCAAGTTTCTCCTTGTGTGAAAGTGACATCCAAACAACCCTTAATTCCCCAGCCGTACCTCTGCAGATGGAGGAGCTCTGGGATTATACTTGTAAAACAGGACTGATTTCCTACTAGGTGTTTTTAAGTGTGCTGTTTGCATATTTGATGAATCTGCATGTTGATCCACATGATGAAACATAACAATAGAACTAAATGTAAAAGCAACTGTTTACTGAACAAGGGCTACAGATGCACATTGGCTCAACGTTGCTCAAAGGTTTTGCATAAGATAAACAGAGATGGAAGAACAAAACAAGTTAATGACATTAGTCAATATGTTTCTTTCTATCTATATATCAATCTATCTACCCACCTATCAATCAATCTGTCCATCTATCCAATCATCTATCCATCCAACTACATCTCTCCATCCATCTATCCACCCGTCTATCCATCTGTCCATCAAACTATATATCCATCTATTCAACCAACCATCCATCCATTCGTGTTTATCCAACCATCCATCTAACTATACATTCATCTAACCATCCTTCAATCCAACTATTTACCCCTTTATCCAACCACTTATCCAACTATATCCATCTATCCATCCACAAACTATAAATCCATCGATCCAAATATAAATCCATTCATCTATCCATCCAACTATAGATCCATCTATTTACCCACCCATCCATTTAAATATATACCCATCTATCCAACCATCCACCCACCTGTCCATCCATGCACCCATCCATTACTCAACTCTGTCCATATATCCATCTATTGTCTGTCCATCCAACTATGCACCCATTCATCTGTCCATCCATCCAGCCGTATATACATCTATCCAAATATCCATCCATCCATGTATTCAACCATCCATTCATCAGTCTATCTATCCTTCTATCTGCCCAGCTATATATCAATCCATCCAGCTATATATCCATCCATCCAACCACCCATTCATCCATCTGTCTATCCAACCATCCATCCAACTATCCACCCATCAATCTAACCATACATCCATCTAACCATCCTTCTTCCATCCAACTATATACCCATCTATCCAACCATCCATCCACTCATCTATCCATGCACCCACCTATTACTTGCTCCATCCATCTATCCATTTACTGTCTGTACATCCAACCATTCATCCATCCAGCCGTATATACATCTATCCATCCACCCATCTAACTATACATTCATGTATCCAACCACCCATTCATCCATCCATCAGTCTATCTGTCTATCCATCTATCCAACCAACCTTCCATCCATCGAACTATATATCCATCCATCCATCCATCAATCCAACTATATATCCATCTATCATCCATGTATCCATCAATCCATCAGTCTATCCATCCATTCCATTCAACCATCCACCCATCTATCCATCCAACTATATATCCATCCATCCCTTCATCCAACCAACTATTTATATCCATCTCTCCAACCATACATCCATATATTAATCTGCCCATCCAGCTATATCCATTTATTCACCTACCCATCCATCCAACCATCCATCTAATTATATATCCATCTATCCAACTATATATCCATATATCAAAACAACCATCAATCCATCTGTCTATCCATCCATCCCTTCCAACTATCCAACCATCCACCCGTCCAGCCGTATATCCATCCATTCAACTATACATCCATCTATACAACTAAATATCCATTCAACTATATCCATGTATTTACCTACCCATCAATCCAACTATAAATCCATCTATCCAACCATCCATCTAATTGTATATCCATCTATCCAACCATCCATATTCATCTATCCAACCATCTATTCAACCATCCATTCATATTCATCTATCCAACCATCCATTCAACCATCCATCCATATTCATCTATCCAACCATCCATTCAACCATCCATCCATATTCATCTATCCAACCATCCATTCAACCATCCATCCATATTCATCTATCCAATCATCCATTCAACCATCCATCCATATTCATCTATCCAACCATCCATTCAACCATCCATCCTTATTCATCTATCCAACCATCTATTCAACCATCCATCCATATTCATCTATCCAACCATCCATTCAACCATCCATCCATATTCATCTATCCAACCCAACCATCCACCCATACATCCATCCATCCATCCATCCATTTAGCTGCCTATCCATCTATCCAACCAACCTTCCATCCATCGAACTATATATCCATCCATCCATCCATCAATCCAACTATATATCCATCTATCATCCATGTATCCATCAATCCATCAGTCTATCCATCCATTCCATTCAACCATCCACCCATCTATCCATCCAACTATATATCCATCCATCCCTTCATCCAACCAACTATTTATATCCATCTCTCCAACCATACATCCATATATTAATTTGCCCATCCAGCTATATCCATTTATTCACCTACCCATCCATCCAACCATCCATCTAATTATATATCCATCTATCCAACTATATATCCATATATCAAAACAACCATCAATCCATCTGTCTATCCATCCATCCCTTCCAACTATCCAACCATCCACCCGTCCAGCCGTATATCCATCCATTCAACTATACATCCATCTATACAACTAAATATCCATTCAACTATATCCATGTATTTACCTACCCATCAATCCAACTATAAATCCATCTATCCAACCATCCATCTAATTGTATATCCATCTATCCAACCATCCATATTCATCTATCCAACCATCCATTCAACCATCCATTCATATTCATCTATCCAACCATCCATTCAACCATCCATCCATATTCATCTATCCAACCATCCATTCAACCATCCATCCATATTCATCTATCCAACCATCTATTCAACCATCCATCCATATTCATCTATCCAACCATCCATTCAACCATCCATCCATATTCATCTATCCAACCATCCATTCAACCATCCATCCATATTCATCTATCCAACCCAACCATCCACCCATACATCCATCCATCCATCCATCCATTTAGCTGCCTATCCATCTATCCAACCAACCTTCCATCCATCGAACTATATATCCATCCATCCATCCAACAATCCAACTATATATCCATCTATCCATCAATCCATCAGTCTATCCATCCATTCCATTCAACCATCCACCCATCTATCCATCCAACTATATATCCATCCATTCCTTCATCCAACCAACTATTTATATCCATCTCTCCAACCATACATCCATATATTAATCTGCCCATCCAGCTATATCCATTTATTCACCTACCCATCCATCCAACCATCTATCCATCCAACCATCCATCTAATTATATATCCATCTATCCAACCATCCATATTCATCTATCCAACCATCCATTCAACCATCCATCCATATTCATCTATCCAACCAACCATCCACCCATACCATCCATCCATCTATTGTCGTAATTCGACTTCTTAATTATCAATTAAAAACTATCAGACCGGAGGTTTTGAATATCAGAAAATAGACTTTATTCTCCATAATAAAGCCGAGAAAGAGCAGAGCAGACCCCAGAGCATTGTAAAGTCTCTCCTGGACGATTCCTATGTCTGGTTCTCTCTTTCCAAAGTCTCTCCTGCTCCTTCTGAAGTCTCTGTGTTTTTTACAATCTTTATACAGGTTATTTTTCACACCCCTAGGTGTCTTGTTTTAACTCTTGACCATTTTTGAATAGGTTTCTAGTCTAAGGGGTCCTGCTATTCTTGGCATTACAGGTCTATGTCAGCAAAGTATAGATGCAACTTATGCAAAGGAACTAAGTGTTTACATACATTGTCATGATAGCATAATCACTTGACAACATGTTACTCACTCTAGCTTCTGACACATATAGCTTCATACAAGTATTTAACATATTTAATCAGTGCTTTACATATTTAGTTATTCTACACAATCATTCTTCAGCATAGCTTTCTCCTACTGTTGCTCCTGTGGGAGCATACTCATCTTACACCTTATTTTTAACACACGCTGGCATGTTTGCTGCAAACACTACATACATTTTGAGAAGAGAAAATTAACTGCTTTACACTTAGAAAATACTTCACACTGAGAGAATAGAAATCTTCTTCACTATCAGTCATCCATCCATGTCTGTGTGTTACAATTCTAAATTGACATTTCCAGTAAACACCTAACAAAAATCTGACAGAACATTTAAAGCACACAGGCAGCATAAATGAGTCCACACTGAAATAAGGATTGCATGACATATAAATAAATACAAATATGAAAACAGTGTACAGATTCAAAGTGTTCTCTATGATGAATCTACCTTTGTTAGCTTATACTATCATTCCTCCAGGTCCTCTTTTATTTTGCTGTGTGAAGGGAAATGGAAAGAACAGAAAATTTCTCTGAGGGGTAACAGCGTTTGGGAACGCAGCTGAGACTAAATGGATAAGAAATATGATACAGTATTATGTAAAGGCTGTTTTCCTGACCCAAGAAAAGCGAAGGTAATGCCGGGAGCTCAGAGGAAGGAAATAACGCTCGCATTTTGTGCTTTCTGCAGAGAGCGTCTGGTTTGGGACTCTGGAGAAATTGGTCATCAGATGGCCGTGTTTTCTCTTCTCCACAGATGAGTCTTCCCATGAGACTGTATTACACAACACACACACACACACACACACACACACACACACACACACACACACACACACACACACACACACACGTTTACAGTTTTTACACATCTATAGTGTATCCACTAAAAATCTTTTTTAAACAATTTTAATAATATAAAACTGTATTTTTATCAACAAATTGTGTTTTTTTTTTCCTATTTAACTTTGGTTCAAACTTAAAATTAACATGAAATCAAAAATGTTTGTGGTCAAAAATATTATTATTATCATATTATTAATTACAATTATTATACTTTATTACAAATTAGATTTTTATTTTGGATTCAAACTTTTTTGACCCTTTTTTACCTAACAAAGTACTGTTTTGCTTTATTTTGAAATAACAAATTGTAGTTTTGACTTGATTACAACAGAAAAGTGCATTTTAATATTGCTAAAAAAATGTGACCTGCCAAAGAAAAAAAAATACATTCACTCAAAAAGCTAAAATATTGTTTTATAGAGACCATGAATAAATTTAATTAATTCACTTTCCTTTGGCTTAGTCTCTTTATTCAAAGGTTGCCACAGCGGAATGAACCGGCAACTTATCGAGCATATGTTTTACACAGCGGATGCCCTTCCAGCTGTAACCCAGTGAACCCTTTTCACATAACTTATATCAGTCATTGTAATCATAAATCCTTGAAAGTTTTTAAAATTTAGATTTTTAAAAACGGCCACTTTATTAGGTACACTTTACTAGTCCGGGTTGGACCTCTTTTGCCTTCAGAATTGCCTTAATCCTTTGTGGCATAGATTCAACAAGGTGCTGGAAATATTCCTCAGAGATTTTGCTCCATATTGACATGATAGCATCACACAGTTGCTGCAGATCCCATTCCACTACATCCCAAAGGTGCTCTATTGGATTGAGCTCTGCTGACTGTGAGGGCCATTTGAGTACAGTGAACTCATTGTCATGTTCAAGAAACCAGTCTGAGATGATTTACGCTTTATGATATGGCGTGTTATCCTGCTGGAAGTAGCCATCAGAAGATGGAGACACTGTGGTCATGAAGGGATGGACATGGTCAGCAACAACACTCACTGTGGTGGTGACATGATGCTCAGTTGGTACTAATAGACCCAAAGTGTGGCACGAAAATCTCCCCCACACCATTACACCACCACTGAACTGTTGATACAAGGCAGGATGGATCCATGCTTTCATGTTGTTGATGCCAAATTCTGAGCCGAGCATCCGAATGTGTCAGCAGAAATGGAGACTCATCAGAGCAGGCAACGTTTCTCCAATCTTCTATTGTCCAGTTTTGGTGAGTCTGTGTGAATTGTAGCCTCAGTTTCCTGTTCTTAGCTGACAGGAGCGGCACCCGGTGTGCTCTTCTGCTGCTGTAGCCCATCCGCCTCAAGGTTGAACGCGTTGTGTGTTCAGAGATGCTCTTCTGCAGACCTCGGTTGTATCAAGTGCTTATTTGAGTTACTGTTGCCTTTTTTATCAGCTGGAACCAATCTGGCCATTCTCCTCTGACATCAACAAGTCCTTTGCACCCAAAGAAATGCCAGGACAGTAAATTTAACATATTCCCTCTTCTAGCTGCAGTTATCAGTCTCACAGTATATATTTTCTATTTTCTCAAAGTCTTAATAACACCTTCATGGAGTTTTTCTTATAATAGTTCAGCAAACAGAATTGTAAAAGATCTTTATTTGTTGTACTCATTCACTACGCTCTGTGTTTACCAACTATGACCACTTCTGCTGGGCGCATCGATTGGTTTTGGCACAACAAAGGAATTGTGTGGAACCCAGCATGTTTTACGGTGTTGCTTTTGGAGAAGAATTTGGAGAGGACTGCAACCTTATAATTTCAGGTGAGCTGTTGTTTTTCAGGGTTTTGTGTTTGTGTACGCATTTCTCCATCATCTACATTAGCTGAAGCCAGTGTTACTCTGATTCATCTCAGAAGGCCAAACCAATGTTGTGAAGCAGCACTCCACACTAATGAAATCCACTGCTTATTCAGAGAGCATCCTCTCAATGAACATCCAGTAAACAGTCCACGGCTGACATCATAAATTATTCAATAACGTGCTCACAATATGCCCTTTATTTATGCTAAACTGGTTATGAAATGAGAAACATTGGCATGCTACAGATTGTTGTACAACACAAAACTTCCTGTACGCTTTAGAATTCAAAACGTACTTTTATTGAAGACAAGCTCCTTTAAACAGCTTGCTTTAGATGTTTTTTTTTTTTTGCAGCATGACATAATACTTCCAGAAAAAGAAAAATCTATGCAAAAGATCAGATCCACCCACTGCTCTCACATGCAGAGACTCAAAATAAAAGTAGATTAAAGATGATAAAAGCGAACTGCCCTCCTACAAAAACACAACCCAATAGGTTATTTGTGCAAGCAGACAACAGATAGGTACATTTAAGCACCTTCTGATTTAAACAACATATTCAAAATGCACATTAAAGTGCAATGGACATATTTTTTTCATTTGCTTTATTTTTTTTAAAGGTTATTTAATCTGACTGGTTTAGTCAACACAGGCTCGTTATTAGTATGTGTTTCGACCTACAATTTTGAAACCAAAAAATATATATACTTATGCCGCGGTCACACTAGAGTTTGAGCATGAGAAATTCAACCGTATGGCACTGCGAAAAAGGGGCGGGACTAAACAATATGGTTAAACATTAAAAAAACCAAGCGATTGGTTCATATTTTAAATTTCTGTCCAGAGAGGTCATGTTTTGATCTTCGATTGGTCAAATCAAGTGATTCGTTTTCACAGGTCAGAAATCACCAAGCTTGAACTTGAAGCCCAAGCTTGAAGCGAACTGCAAAACTTGCTGCACGAGATTGCATTTCCAGTCTGACGCATTCGCATGTGTTTGAATGAAAGCAGGCCCGTGCAGAGACCGTCCAAAGGGCATGTGCAGGATAAAATTTTTAAAATTTTTTTTAGCGGTGGGGGCGGGGGGGGAAGGGGGGGTAGCGCGCGTACTGAAGAGCGGTGTTGTCGAGCGCGTTCTGATCAGCGGTGTTGTTGCGCGCCTACTGAAGGGCGGGACCGAGGGTGTGCCGCATCTCGGGGGCACTTTTCATCATTTTGGAAGGGCATTTATATCCAAGACTAAAAAGGGCATGTGCATTGCACAGGTTGAGCCCTATGTGTGCACGTACCTGAATGAAAGTCTATGGGGAGAAAAGAGCAGTGTGACCACAGCTTTATACAGTTGACTGCAGTTTCTAGGTAAAATGAACACTAGGGGGCAGTATGAACAACTTTTGTTCCGTTTCAAGCTATGTACAGAGACATATTATCAATCAATAAAGAATTAATTACATTCAAATATGTAAATTGTTAACACCAGCTGCTTTTATATCAGTTTCCAGTAAAGCTGCGGTCACACTAGAGTTTGAGCTTGTGAAATTCTGTTGTATGGCGCTGCGAAAAGGGGCGGGATTAAACAAGATGATTCAACATTTTTTTAAAACGCGAGTGATTGCTTAAATTCCGGCCAGAGAGGTCATATTTTGATCCTCGATTGGTGTCACGCAGTCAAGTGATGCGATTTCGCAGGTCAGAGTTCACCAAGCTTGAACTTTCCAATGCAGCAAACTGCGAAACTTGCCGCATGACCCTGCGTTTCAGGTCTGATGCATTCACATGCTTATGAATGGAAGTCTATGGGGAGAAAAGTGCAGTGTGACCGCAGCTTAAGAATTCACTTCATATCTGCAGTCAGTTACGTAACACGGAAATTATAAAAAGTTAAAACGCATTACAAGAGTTCCCACTTAGATATGCTTGGCATTTATAGCAGGTTTGGCGTGCTGTCCCGGGAGAGAACCCTGAGCTCGGAGATATTTGGGCCCAGGGCTCCCGCCCGGTCTAAAAGCATATCAGGAGATCCGAGATCAGGTAGGGTCTCGATCGCTCCCCCTTTAGAAGGGGAGAAAAAGGAGGAGATGGGGTGGAAGGGGGGATTCTTCCAAAACTAACATAGAGCTATAAGGAGAAAGAGATCCATTTATATTAAGCTAGGATCATTCTGATTGGATTATTACTGATTACGGATGAGTGGCCAGCGGTGCACAATCATATCACATGCTCCTCTCGAAATTAGTTTTTGAAACTTCACTTATTTCAGTGGGTTTACTATAAGAGTTTCTATAAAACCCATTATGTTTTGCATAAAATGTTTTTTTTAAACACTATCAATAACATTTATAAAAGTTTAGCACTAATTCAGTTAGTGATTTTAGATGTTAATCCAATGCCATCTCACAGCAATTCGCAACTTTTTGATCTAGCTAATTTGTATGAAATTAATCTCACTCGTACAATTTAGCACGATTTGCTGATCACCCAATGGTGGAGTTTAGGGGCGGGGTTTGGGTGCCACCCCTCCTAAATAAGTCATACATTTTCATACAACAAATTCATACGAAATAGCCACTAAACTGACAAAACGTAAAATAGTTACGATTTCTCGTGAGTTCATCTACATTTCAAAATACATTTCATAAAATGTATTCCTTGGTAGTTTCCCATTTAAATTCCAGAAATGTACTTTTATCGGCTTTGTCCGAAATCGCCCACTACTCGAGTATGTACTATAATTGAATTTAAATGTACTACTCGACTGTTAGAAAAGTGTGCTCTACATAGTATGAATGGAACTTGGATGCACAGCATCCGCCATTTGTCAATATTCCGGGACCTGCCCACATCAGTTGCATCGCTTCACTGCCATTCATGAATTTTCTCGCTGTACATCATGGCATAGCGTAGCATCCATCGAATGCACACTTCAGAATCTCGCCAGAAGTAGTAGGTCATCCAGGTACT